>NC_135526.1:9914938-9916617 GCF_051989575.1 Stigmatopora nigra
AAAGTAGTGTAAAACAAGAATATATTTATGCTAGCCAAAGATAGTCAGTCAATCAATCAATAATTGCCTCCATCAAGTCAATAATGGACAGGCTTTCCTAATCCCGAACCCATGATTTCTTTTCAAAGCCTGCTTCCATTAATCCCAGAGCCCGCATGCCAGATTCATCCATAATTTATGCCAGTGTAGATGCAGAACCGGTTGAATTATCACAAACAAAGAGGCCAGCAATAAACCTTCTTTCTCGTCTGGTTGTCCAGAGGTCTGGATTAGCCAAAATAACACATGTTGCACTTGTGCGGTCAATTGCGGTAGATTTGGGGACACAATGTGGAAAGGGCACAACCGCAATTATTTCCCGTCAAATAAATTCATGAAAGAGCAGGCCGGTGGATTGAGTGGTTCACACGTCTGACTCAGAGCTCTGGGGTCTTGGGTTCAAATCCAGGTCGGTCCACCTGTCTGGAGTTTGCATGTTCTCTCTGGGCCTGAGTGGGTTTTCTGTGGGTACCTTGGTTTCCTCCCACATTGCAGACTCTAAATTTCCCCTAGGTACGAGTGATAGAGTGAATGGTTGTCTGTCTCCTCTTGCCCTGTAATCGGCTGGTCCCAGCGACTCTCGTTAGGATAAAGCGGTTCAGAAAATGAATAAATGAATGAATTCATAAACCCATGAGAGTATTTACATTCCACAAGTTTTCTGTTAAATCCCTGACATTGGTAGATTAAAATTCTCCACATTTAGAACCATTAATGGTTCATCAGAACAAACAAACAAGTCCATAGTTTATTTGACAAGTTGTTATACATCAGGACCTCTAGCTCAAATATGTTCTGTGATGATTGACCTCGATAACTATGATATGATTGGGGCTCTGCTCAGAGTACAGGTGGATGCTGATACTGAGTCAGGGGTGGGGGTGTGGGTGTGGGAGAGGATGTGTGTAGTGGTGATGTCGTGTGTGTTGTGTGTGCTGTGTGTGTACGTGTGTGTGTGTGTGTGTGGTGTCTGTTGTGTGTGTGTGAGTGTGTAGTGGTGTGTGTGTGTGAGAGTGTGTGTCTGGTGTGTGGTCAGTGATGTGTGTGGTGTGGTTGTGCCTGAGTGTGTGTGTAGTGTGTGTGTAGAGTGTCGTGTGTGTAGTGGTGTGTGTGTGTGTCGTAGTGTGTGTGTGTTGTGTGTTGTGTGCTGCTGTCGTGTGTGTGTAGTGTGTGTGTGTCTGTGTGTGTGTGTGTCGTGTGTCGTGTGTGATGTGTGGTGAGTGTGTGTGTAGTGGTAGTCGTAGTGTGTGTGAGTGTGTGTGTGTGTGTGTGTGTGTGTGTGTGTGTGTGTGTAGTGTGTGTGTGTGAAGTGTGTGTGATGGGTGTGTGGTGTGTGGTGTGTGTGTGTGTGTGTAGTGTGTGGTGTGTGTGTGTGTGTGTAGTGTGGTAGTGTGTGTGTGTGTGTGTCGTGTGAGTGTGGTGTGTGTGTAAGTGTGTCGTGGTAGAGTGTGTGTGAGTGTGTGAGTGTGATGTGTGTGTAGTGTGTGTGTGGTGTGATTGAGTGTAGTGAGTGTAGATCACGATAAAGTTTAATATAGTATTATATATATATATATATATATATATATATATATATATATATATAATAATATATTATATATATATACTAATATATATATATATATATATAAATATATATA
>NC_135526.1:9916637-9941637 GCF_051989575.1 Stigmatopora nigra
TTTGAAAATATGACAAATAACTAGAAATTCTGTTTTACATCCCACATAAATGAATTCTATCAAGGAAAGAATGTGGTGAAAGGTTTTAAGATAGCTGTGAGGAGTAGTCATGGCAGCAAGAGCCAACATGTTTCTCACCCATCACCGGGGCATTAGTGACCCATCCGCAGCACTTTGGAATTGTTGGGAAAACAACGCGTGAAACTGTGCATTTCAATCTGTAGCAGAATTTGTATAACATGGATATATAAACATTATAACTCATTTCATATTCTTGTGAAATTGTTATATATTTCTCTTAGTAGTCCAAATTGTCTTATCTCGGTGTCACAGATTTTTAGGTGATTTTGGGGCATTCATTAAAAGGTCAGATTACGTTCGATCGCTGCAGCTCCCTAGTCAAATTGGATTGAACGTCAAGTACCGTCAATAGCAAGGAAAAATTAATCCATGCCAACCTTCCCAGCTGAAATGGATTTAATGTCTTTAATGGCAGTGAATGTATCATGGGCCACAAGCAACAAAACTATCCAGGGATAAAAGGAAATTACACACCAAAAAAAGAATATTCCATGATATTCTAATCATTCGGTACAAGCCAATAAAAACTAGATAGCGTGCCAGATTTTGGACACCCTTGCTCTATCCTAAACAGCCTATATTGTTTGAAGAAAAGATGACTCCCTGTCTAACCCCGAAAATCACAGGATAAACAAACCAAACAAGTCACAATGCATTACTGAAGATTACACAGAAAATTGAATGTTCTGCTTTGACATGAAAACTAGAGAGAAACTGCAAGCTTACTTATCTTCTTCTTTATTGCTAGACTTTTGTTTCATACGTATTATCGTATTGGTGTCCATGCATTTTAATGCTTCAATTTCCACGTTGGGAATATTGGAAGCACTCTGGTCATAGCTGAAAACAGCAAGCATCTTGGGTCGAAATCTAATCCCGGGGATGATTTTAAAAGCCGGTCGACACAACTCCATTATTTACCCAGTAAATAGACCGACAACAGGGAAAAAAAGGGAAAAGAAGTATCCAAGGAACATGAGTGGAGCAGCCGTGAAATATGGTTTCACTTCAGCTATGCTTTCAGGACCAAGGTCATACAGTGTTCACGCTATTAGATGTAGATATACCAATCTACATTACTGTGCACATTATGAGGCTTTTCGATCTTTTTTAAATAGACTGTAAATTTAAGTGTCTGTGAAGTGATGCTTACCTCATGGCTCTGTTATACTGTGGCATAAACCATCATAGAAATCGACTTGACACAAACGAAGATGCTGGGCTCTTCAATTTTCCTTAAGGCTGGCCGGTGACTGGAATAAATTCATGCCTTACCCCTGAGTTCTCATTTTTCATATACTGTATATATGTACTTGGCTTTGTCCACTCTTGTTCGTTTTGTGTTTTGCGGCTTTTATGTTTTAATGATTTGATGATTTTAATGATTGATGCTGTTTATTCTGTCTAATCACCCTCTTGCTACCTGCCACAATGTAATTTCCCGAATACGGGATGAATAAAGTTATCCAATCCAATCCAATCCAATCCAATCCAATATAGTCAATCAAAGGATAGAAGAGATTGATTCCCTCATGGTGACGATGTGATTTTTAAGTGCGAATGGTTGTCTGTGTGCCCTATGACTGGCAATTAGTCTCTGGTGTAGTGCGCTCCAGATTTCTTTATAGGACTAGGTGTTAAATATCCCTAATGTTCAGCACATCAATTGACAGAGATTGGAGATAACGTCTTACATGGGGTGGGATTTGGCTAGGATCACGCGGTGCCACCTGCACGCCACATCATCAGTTGTTAGCCCCACACGTCATTGGGTGTTTCAGCCACTTATAACAAGACACCCTCTGCAGAGGTTGGCCCACCACAGGATGATCAGCCCCAGGTGTGTGGCGCAAGGTGGAACCACGCGGTCACACCCCAAATCCCTCCGAACCATAGCTCCCTTTCAGGCCTTCAAGATGGACAAGGTCTGTGTCGGTGGACTCATGTCCGTTGGTGGATCCGCGCTTGGTTGAGCTTCGTCTGGGGTTCTGATACCCTGTGGACTGTGGTGAGTATCCCGCCACTGGGCTTCACTCGACTTATTTGTCCTACCTCTGAGGAAGTAGTGGTCAATGCGAGGCCCCTCGCTAAGCTCTTCCAGGCACTTTTTCCTGCCCTGGTGGATCTTGAGACCCCTCTCTGATGTAACCTTTTCCCGGCCACAGATGCAGCTTTGTATCTTGTGTCCTGCCAGTGCTGTTACTCCGTCAACTGTTGTGCTGATCATCTGATTCGTTGTCGTTTCCTTTGCAATGTTCGTTACCGTGTGGTCCGCTGATGAGTCATCTTCCGCCCCCGCTCTCGCAGACTCCAGGGGTGTTTTTCCTTTAGAAATCTTCAAAGCAATAATTGGGTGGATCCAAGACACTGTGTAGTGAAAGGCTCCTGCCAGCAAGGGTAGCTAGCCCTTGCCAGCCCCGTTGGGGTCTATTCCCTCCTGCCAGCAGTCTCTTCAGGCCGTCACCAGGTCTTTCCCAGGTTGTCAGCTGCCCTTTCGCAGCGGTCACTGGTTTTGACACCAGACATCAGATTTCTTTATAGGACTAGGTGTTAAATATCCCTAATGTTCAGCACATCAATTGACAGAGATTGGAGATAACGTCTTACATGGGGTGAGATTTGGCTAGGATTACGCGGTGCCACTTGCACGCCACATCATCAGTTGTTAGCCCCACACGTCATTGGGTGTTTCAGCCACTTATAACAAGACACCCTCTGCAGAGGTTGGCCCACCACAGGATGATCAGCCCCAGGTGTGTGGCGCAAGGTGGAACCACGCGGTCACACCCCAAATCCCTCCGAACCATAGCTCCCTTTCAGGCCTTCAAGATGGACAAGGTCTGTGTCGGTGGACTCA
This sequence comes from Stigmatopora nigra, assembly GCF_051989575.1. Taxonomy (NCBI): domain Eukaryota; kingdom Metazoa; phylum Chordata; class Actinopteri; order Syngnathiformes; family Syngnathidae; genus Stigmatopora; species Stigmatopora nigra. The sequence goes on from NC_135526.1 coordinate 9,919,576, forward strand.
TGTCCGTTGGTGGATCCGCGCTTGGTTGAGCTTCGTCTGGGGTTCTGATACCCTGTGGACTCTGGTGAGTATCCCGCCACTGGGCTTCACTCGACTTATTTGTCCTACCTCTGAGGAAGTAGTGGTCAATGCGAGGCCCCTCGCTAAGCTCTTCCAGGCACTTTTTCCTGCCCTGGTGGATCTTGAGACCCCTCTCTGATGTAACCTTTTCCCGGCCACAGATGCAGCTTTGTATCTTGTGTCCTGCCAGTGCTGTTACTCCGTCAACTGTTGTGCTGATCATCTGATTCGTTGTCGTTTCCTTTGCAATGTTCGTTACCGTGTGGTCCGCTGATGAGTCATCTTCCGCCCCCGCTCTCGCAGACTCCAGGGGTGTTTTTCCTTTAGAAATCTTCAAAGCAATAATTGGGTGGATCCAAGACACTGTGTAGTGACCTTGCCAGCCCCGTTGGGGTCTATTCCCTCCTGCCAGCAGTCTCTTCAGGCCGTCACCAGGTCTTTCCCAGGTTGTCAGCTGCCCTTTCGCAGCGGTCACTGGTTTTGACACCAGACATCAGATTTCTTTATAGGACTAGGTGTTAAATATCCCTAATGTTCAGCACATCAATTGACAGAGATTGGAGATAACGTCTTACATGGGGTGGGATTTGGCTAGGATCACGCGGTGCCACCTGCACGCCACATCATCAGTTGTTAGCCCCACACGTCATTGGGTGTTTCAGCCACTTATAACAAGACACCCTCTGCAGAGGTTGGCCCACCACAGGATGATCAGCCCCAGGTGTGTGGCGCAAGGTGGAACCACGCGGTCACACCCCAAATCCCTCCGAACCATAGCTCCCTTTCAGGCCTTCAAGATGGACAAGGTCTGTGTCGGTGGACTCATGTCCAGAATATATATGTAATTGTACATTATGTTTTGGGTTCTAAAGTGTTGCTTATATATATATATATATATATATATATATATATATATATATATATATATATATATATATATATATATATATATATATATATATATATATATATATATATATATATATATATATATATATATATATATATATATATATATATATATATATATATATATATATATATATATATATATATATATATATATATATATATATATATATATATATATATATATATATATATATATATATATATATATATATATATATATATATATTGTTGAGTCTTTATTTTCCACAATGGACTGAAAATTGAAGCCAACATGAAACGGGTTGACACATGATTCAAAGGCCGAACATGCTTCCTGACCGACTTGTTGGACTCGACCAGAATTTGAAACAAAATGATTAACAAGGTTTGCACCCCAAGAATGAGCACAATGGCATGGGAACAACATTTTTGAAGTCTGAAAATCCTGCCACTGGACCAACTCATCAAAAAGTCTTTTTAACTGTCTATGCAATATTTTTTTGTCATACGTTGCTTGTTTTTATGTAATATATTATATAAAACGGGATAAAATCAAGAGCAGAGGAGGAAGAGAGGGGGAAAAAAGTATTAACAAGGAATCATTCTTAAGAGTGCAATTTTTCCAGTATAAAGTGTTGCTTATTATATATATATATATATATATATATATATATATATATATATATATATATATATATATATATATATATATATATATATATATATATATATATATATATATATATATATATATATATATATATATATATATATATATATATATATATATATATATATATATATATATAAAAAATATATATATATATAATAAGCAACACTTTAGAACCCAAAACATAATGTACAATTACACTCGTTCAATATACGGTCATAAATTGCGTTTTTTTTTTTTACCTTTTTGAAAAGTCCTTAACTATCCAGCAGGGCAAACAATGAAATATCAATAACATAACATCCTTGGAACGACCGTCATAGACACTCCACATGTAATGGCGGCCGAAGGTAGCATGCTATTATGATATTTTATGTGCGTGATCCGTGACTCGCACATTCACGCGCACTCATCAAAAGTAAATGAACATTAATAAACATTATCTTTTTACTCAAACGCTAAACAGTGTATATTGCAAACCACAAACTCAACCGGCCTCTACAACAAGCAGCATACCCTGAAACACAGGGAGAAATAATCACAACAGTGATCAGTTGTTGCTTCTTCAATCCAACTTTTACTATGTTGGGGTTATAGAAACCTTTTTTCTTTTTCCGCCCTTCGATTGCTTTCCCTAGGCTTATCTTTATTTTTTACTCCAGAACTACACACGTACACCATACAAGGTTGATGTTATATTCGTGCCTACCCACAGCACAGGACACTTTCCAAAAACTGCCCCAATTTTACCTGCCAGAGACTAGTATCCACAGGGTTTTACTAAAATCGTAGTCCCAAGTACACGAGTCATATTTCTCAAAATGGACCATCACATGAAATGCCCCATTCCCGCATTTGGAGCCTGCGTCACAACATGCAGACATTTATGTGGACTCACCAGAGATTTCCTCAGATGTCTCCTTTGGTTGGATTGTTCAAAATACTTTAACATAGGAGGTTGGCTGGTTAAAGAAAAGAAAAAAAGGGATGGGAAAATTTAGAATATTATGGCATATTGGTGACAGTTTATAGGTCTTTTATTAAACATTGAAATACGTAAAGGTTGAATTATCTAATTTAATTATTGTAGATTTTTATTGTGGTAACAAAGAGCTATCAGAAATAGCTCTTATCTTAAGTAAATATCGTATGAGGTGATTTGCAAAGTATATCTTAGGTATTGAGAGTTTTTGGGTAATAAATATATCATAAATTAACAATGCAGAAATGGCACGAGGAAATTCATAGGTGTTACAATCGTGTCGCGTAGTGCGACGCGATCGGGGGGGGAAGGTAAACCCAGGTGCGGAGTCGCCGAAGCAAATGTAAAAGGGGAGGCAGATATGTTGCTCTTGTTGCTTGGTTTAATAAACGGGGTAAACATAACATAAACAACTTAGCTTGATCACTTACTACAACAGAAAAGAATGTGAACGGCATGACAAACTGGAAACACAGGGAATGAAACCAGACGATCCGACAGCGTTCACAGAAAACCATAATCCTTAAATAGCATAAAAAAACCTAATCACCTAATTAGCCACGGCTGATAATAATCGTGACATCATGCCAGGAGGGGCAATCAAGCCACTCCTGACAATAGGATTCGTCCAAAGTATTCGGTAAATTGTACCTGGATGAAAGATTGGATAAGCATTGATAAATTGACGTTGCTTTCTATTACTTTAAGGGCCTAAAAATTAACAGAACCTTATCTTAAAATTTACAGCATTCCAAATTTGGAGTTAATACACCTAAATGTTACAGTGATAACGATTGGCAATAACACGCTTAGAAAAGGGGGAAAGGAACAATTCCAAAATCTGGGTGAAGATACAGATTATGTTTGTCGCTTTTGATTTTGACAAAATACATTGATGCATGAATTCTGGGATATTTGGGGGATGGGAATCCCATATCTAAAAACAAATTCGAGGGAAATTTGGAAATAGGCTCTATTTGGCACTGGATGCCCAAAATCTAGTGGGGCCTTTCATGGTATGAAACAAGTGATGATGTTATGTCTATGTTCAGAAATAGCATCTCCAAATTCTAAAATATCAACGTTTGAGTAATGCTAGTTAGTAGATGGGTTGTCTAGGAATAAAATGGAATGGGCAAAATTCGAACGGGATGCATGCTAATGAAAGCTGCGTCGATCCAGACCTTCCAGAGTGTGGGATATTCCTGGCGTCCTCGAAAATTTGTGGGTTTTCTCCGGATCCTCCATTTTATTCCCACAAAATGAAATTATGGATGCTAGACTAGTTGAACACTCTAAATTCCCCTGATTATGAGTGTGAGCGTGGATGATGGTCTTTTTGTGTTTTTGATTGGCTAGCCACCGAGATATAATCTATCAATAAAATATCAAGGTGGAAAAGAATTTGGACATTTGGAATTGATTTCTGAAATCACCAATAAGCCTTGGGGGTGGTGTGACTGATTGGTACAAAAACAGAAAGATTTTTTTTCCAGAAAATGTGAAATTTTTGATGGGAATGCAGCAGCAGTACTCCACATTTGAAACTTAATGTAGAGAATCAAATTATCTGCTCTTATGAAGGGGAAATTTTGTAACACTGAAGAAAAACCAAGAAAAAAACAAAAACAAATTGGGACCTCAGCTTACCTAGCGCGGGTCATGGGAAGTCCTATGTCTCGACAGGGGGGACAGTGGCTGGGTACGGTGCCACCAAACAATTTATAGGGTTAAGTTGGTTGCAGAGCATGCTTAACCTATGCTCGGCATATCAGTGCGCAATTTGAAATTCCAAAGAACCATTGATTTATAGTGCTAATGGCACCCAACTTGTGTTAACAAAATAATTGGCTGGATGGACAGAAAGTTCCATATCCCGTTATGAAATCACTGCCTACATAACGAGTTCGACAGGACAACAACATATGGAAATCCTATTTAGTAGACCCTACAAAACGCCATTATTTACTGCACGATTGGAACTGGATGATAAAGCTAATCCGGCTGACTGCATAAAAAGGGAAATCTTTAAGAAAACGCATTGAATTTGGATTAGCAGAAGGAGACTGTTCTTCTCTACAGGAAACGGACTGGACGAACGGTGGTGCTCAAACCTCCAGTGTAAAGAAGAGGCACTAGCACTATGTGGAGCTACTTTTGCACTGAAGAAGGGGGTCTCAGTTGAAATGTTGAAGGGACGGGTAAGATAAGCTTTCTGACTTAATAAAATGCGGGAACCACTCCAATATTAAATGAAAAGATTATTGCACAGCGAACAATAGCATAATCTATAAGGAACTCTTTTATATTGGTTTTGACGTCTCCATATGCGAAAGGTGAAAGTGTTTCAATTGTGACTAAAGCATCTTACAAAGGGTTAAAACAAACGACCAGACAAGGGAAAATACGATCGGATATAACAACATACGATCGGATATAACAACTCTCTCAATAACCATTCTTTGGGGATAGTGTTTTTACAAATGAAAAATATGTCCTACTTGTACAGAAAAATATTGAAACAGTGTCTATCCTGGTACCGGTTTGAACCCTACAGGTTATGCTCTGAATCTGGGTGTGATAGACAAACTGCACCACTGATTCAACGGTTTGGCTTATGATGGAGAAGTGGGACCACTAAATTAAATCATCTAACTCCTGTCAAAAAGAAACAGGACTATGTGCTTTGGTTTCATTGTTTTTTCCAGTGTCTCTTTTAGAGGGATACAATTGGCGGCTCGGAATTTCGGTGTGGCCCGCAAAATCGGCTGGTATGCTTCTGACGGTTGGTGTGTGCTTGATGGAGCAGGGGGGCAATGTTTGAAAATGTTGCACTCAACAACACGTCCCCCAATGGGTCCCGCACCTGAGCCGTTGAAGGCCTGATCCTGAACCCAACCAGAAACCAAGAGGCACTCTAGAGTGGAACTGTCCACCTTGTGGCAGACTGGTGGGATAAGGCTTTTGGCAAATGTAAACAATTGGCCTTCACCGAGGTGATATCAATAGCTGTTTTGGCTAATACTTTGACAATGTGTGGATGTTGTCTTATTCCCTGCTTACGCTTTTTGCTAGACCGGCTTAGGGTTGATACAGTTGCTCAAACAAATTCCGAATTACAAGGATTGTATTTGCTCATTAGACAGCCTACAGTTAACTGTGATGTCCAGGAAAATGCAAATTATGAAAATCAGTGGATCGAGAATGATTTTGTTCTTTTTTTTCAGGCCAAATATGCAAGTAAGGTGAATTCTGGTAAAAATCAAGACAACGGACTTCCCCCAAGTTTCTTTTTATTTGCCATAAAATGAATTAATAGCAAACATAAAATAAAAATTGGGGAATGTTGGGGTTATTCTGGGATACTTTTATAAATGTGAGCATTAATCATTATATGATATATTAATATGTGCTTGCAACGGACAAACGCTCAGTATAATTGTTATGGAGGACATTTCCCCCTGCAGCTGGCGCCGAGGACATTTAATTGTTTAGCCCTATTCCGGGGACTGATTACTGGAAGATATGACTGACCCTTACCGCAGATGCAAGTTTGTGATGCAGACCTTAAGGACGCCTACGCAATTGCTGATGCAGCGTGATCGCTATCAACCAACCTCCGTGATTACTTGCATATTGTCGTAAATCATGACGCTCGTTTTCACTTGATTATGGAATTGTTTTGCCGAATGGAGGCTTGTTTGTTTAATTTCCAATGGAGTTGTTTTTGAATTCCAACTTTAATTGTTATTAATGAGTACCTGATATGCGATGATTGTTGCAGTTGTTGTTTTTGCTTAAGCAATTGGATTAATCAATAACCTTGTAATTGTTTTGATTTGAGATCTTAAATGGGCAGGAGAAATTGCCACTCGCCAGAAATTCATTTTGATGAGACGATGTCAGAATGAACTCGCCTTGCAACATCATCATCAGAGATGCTAAATTAATTGAATTGTTTTATAATTATATTAAAGGATAATCATTGATGAACCTAACATACTGTAATGACTAAAAATCTCCAATGTCTCCAACTATGTGCAATAAGGCATCAATAATCGAATACCAATACTCTCTTTAACATGTCATACTTGCTATGTGGATCAAGGCATCAATAATCGAACACTGATAAACATCCAATACAAAACTGGTTGTACATCCCCAACATGCAATCGTTAATAACTTTAACACTTTAGCATGTCACATGGGTTTTAACCGGGTAATCCGGTTTCATCCCACATTCCAAAAAATGCATGGTAGGCTCATTGGATACTCTAAATCGCCCTCTCGGTATGAATGTGTGTGTGCGTGGGTTAGGGTTAGGGTTAGGGGTGAGGGTTAGGGGTGTCTGTCTCCCCCGTGCCCTGCGATCGGCTGGCCACCGATTTAGGATGTTCCCTACCTCTGGCCCGAAGTCAGCTCGGATCAGCTCCAGCACCCCTTCGACCCTAGTGAGGATAAAGCTGTTCAGAAAATGAAGGTATGAATGAATATTACTTTGTGCAGCAGCAACAGTTGCGGGAGCTATAGTCCTACGTTCCACTTCCACGGAATTTAGCGTACTTTCGGGTCGGGGCTTTGTTGAGGCTATTTGCATACATGCTGTGGGCAGTTAGGGTTGTTGTTTTGGCTATTTTATTTTTACACTATTTGGACTATGCAATCTGCCTGAAATACCAATTTTAGAACATAACTGTGGCTTACACCCTCACCCTTGTTTGAAATTCGTCTGTCGTTCTGAACCCCTCACTCAAAACCCTAACCTAGTTAGTGAGGTGTTCCATTTGTGCTTTTCTGAGTTCTAACAACATAATTTTATTGCACTCCAAATCATAACTTTGGATGAAGAAAAAGCAAAGGAAAAATAGCACACAACATGCTAAGCGATTAATACAAAGTCACAGATCAGCAGAAAAGGCAACGGGTACAAAGTAAGACACACTCACGATGTAGGAAAGTTTTTTAAAGGAAAGAGAAAGGAAGCACTTGAGCTCAGCTGGCGCATTTGGGGGCGCATAACTCGCCATGCCGCATACTCGTAAATGTCAATGAAATTCCTATTTTTAGCTCGATGCAGTTTTTTTTCAATCCTACTTTTTCCACCTGTGAACCTTATTTTTCTGCTTTCAAACAGTTGAATTCAACAGGTTCTGCATGGCATCTTTTATCACAAATATAATAAGAAATATGCTCACCTCCATTTTTTTGGGAAAATCGGTTGAATTAAGTGAATTTGCCTTGATCAGCTCACCTGTATTTTTTACTTACATTTCCAGTTTTGCATTACTCATTGATGCATGACATTATAATAAGATAATAGAACAATACTAATTTCATTAGTGCGGACACAAACAGCTAAACAGAATGTGCTTTCTACTGAAATATTTTACAAATTGCTAAAAAAATTAGGTATAGATGATATTCGAAGTCTTGTTTTATTTTGGTGAGCAATGAAAATATAATTTCTCCTCATCTAACAATACATAACCATTTTTTTTCCAGTTTTTTTTCATTTAGAAAAATAAAATAAAAAAACCTTTGAAATTAATTGCAAGATTGCCTAAACAAAGTGTACAGTTGTTCTTTTTCGTGAAGACTTTTCCAAATCTGCTTCTTCCTTTAGAATTTAAGAGTGATTCGCAGGAACTGCAGGAGTTTGGGTTTGTGTGTGTGCATGTGTGTGCGTGTGTGTGCATGTGTGTGTGTATATTGTAATGAAAAGAGATGACTGGAGACTCTCCTGTGGTTTGAGTCTGGCACCAACATACTAATTGGTCCCTTTTCCTTTTTTATCTACAGCTGTGTCTGTGTGAACACCATGAGAGAAACCTTCATTATGGCAGATTGAAAGAGAGGCAGAAATGAAGATGACGACAATGATGATGCTCTTAGGGAGAAAGACAGACAGACAGAAAGAATGTGTTCATGCGTGGGAGGGAAATTGACATTATAAGCTGCATAAGGCTTTCATTTGAATGCAAGATGAAGCTGTTTATAATGTAAAGTTTTTGTCTTTTATAGTCAACTTTTCACAACTGAGATATAAAAGACAATTCTTGGTAAATTATCATTAATCTAACATAGAACTTCACTCTCTGAATGCTAAAGCTAGTTTTTCGTTAAATTTTAAATTCAAATATGTAAGTCCACGGTAGACGTGGCGTCGAAGTAGGAAGGATTCGGTCCCAGTCGCGGGGAAGCAGGTGAGGACGAGGAAATTCCTGCTCATAACAACAACTTTAATAACTTAGAAGGGACCTTACAAAACAACAAGGACTTGTGAAACGAAACACGAAACCAAACCGGACCAGGGAGAACGAGTGGAATAGAGGCGCAAGGTAGCGTGTCTGCATGGCAATGGAATCTACGCAGACGATCCGACCATGACACTAAACTCAGTGGCGTTTAAATATACGCAAATCAGGGACTAATTGTGAATCATGCACAGCTGTGCAAACACAACGGCAGGGCAGGAGGGACAAACGAGAGTGGGCAAAACAGCAGCAGGCTGCTCCCAACAAAATATGTGTACACAGTTGTAGCTTGTGATACAACAGCTCGTCATACAACATGCTCGTGGTACGACGGAAATTTCGATCGAATAATTCGCTCGCGATACGATTAAAATTTCGAGATGCGACCAAGCCAAGTGGCCATGACATGAGAGGCTGTTATTGACTTACTATTAACTACCTATTTGTTTAAAATGCCTTTCCTATTCCTGCATCCTCACCCTCTTGCTACTGCAACAAAGAAATTTCCCGAATACGGGATGAATAAAGTTATCCAATCCAATCCAATTGTCTTTTTTTTGCCGCATCTCTTTCGTGTATAACTACTATATCTACGAGGACTGAACAATTATTCAGACGAGTTACAACCCAGAAATGCACAACACGCATGCGCGGGCAATGAAATATACTTGTGCACTCAACACCCATAGGCAGTGGCACCCTTTCTCAGAATAAAACTTCATTACCCACAATCAATACGTGAGTAAGCTCAGCTGTTGCATTTCCTGTTATTCTTTCTAAGGATTGGATAACTTTATTCATCCCGTATTCGGGAAATTCCGTTGTCGCAGTAGCAAGAGGGTGAGGATGCAGAAATAGGAAAGGCATTTTAGAGATAAATAGATAGGTAATAAGTTAGTAAATAAATACAGGAAAAAATATATAAACATACACACACACACATATATATATATATATATATATATATATATATATATATATATATATATATATATATATATATATATATATATATATATATATATATATATATATATATATATATATATATATATATATATATATATATATATATATATATATATATATATATATATATATATATATATATATATATATATATATATATATATATATATATATATATATATATATATATATATATATATATATATATATATATATATATATATATATATATATATATATATATATATATATATATATATATATATATATATATATATATATATATATATATATATATATATATATATATATATATATATATATATATATATATATATATATATATATATATATATATAGGTATACTTTTTTTTCTCTGAAGGTTACATTTCAAATACAACAATCATCTTAAGTCAAAGGTTTTATTATTCTAGCACCTAAATCAACAAATTACAGCAAGTGCATCTCAGAACAACACTAAAATTGCAAAATATTTCATTAAAAGGCACTCAAATGTGGAACAGCACATTTAAATAATGTTCAAACAAGACACCTGTTCCTTTACCTTTCTCGTATGGCTGTCGTTATTTCAAACAGTGGTGGGAGAAAACTTCTGTAACAACATAACTTTACTTAGGTTGATCAAGAAAGGATATATTTCTTGGAAGAGAGCATATACATAAAACAAAACAAAAACAAAAACCTTGGCCAGTGAACCACATGCTGCTTCATCAAGACATTATTATATGATTACACATAGCAGCTCGTGCTGGTGAGTTTCCATTTACCATTCTTTGCACGTTTCACATGACTATGCTTTCTTCCCTCATTTGCATATTGGCAATCCAAACTGCTCCACCAAGTCTAATAAAACACAGATGGCGGGCGCAGTCGATAATTTCAATGAAAAAGCAGCAGAATTAGCTTCCTGTCCCACAGGTTATTGATTCTACCGAATAAAAGAAAGGAGGCTGATTTTCTTTTACAGAGAAAAGGCTTTGCATATTAAACAATTACCCAATTATGTGTTTATTAGACTTGGTGGAGCATGTTTGGATTGCCAATATGCAAATGAGGGATAGGAAAGCATAGTCATGTGAAACATGCAAAGAATGGTAAATGGAGAAGCTCACGAAATTATCAAGTTAGACATTTTTTTAATATGCAAATAAGTGATTCGACATCCAAAAAGATCCAAGTTACGAAATCGCCCAAAATGTGAATGCATTTTCTTACCCGTTATTTTATTCTGAAAATATTGTTGAGGCTGCATTGTTTCTCACTTTAGAACATCGCCACCCTCTACCGGGGTCTCATTTCATCGCTCTCATTCTATCTCATATAATGACAATAAAAGCATTCAATTCAATTCAATTGACAGTCTCACAACAACCACTTTTTATGTTTCAAGATTGTCTTACACATACCTGTCCACCTCGACTAAATGTTCCCCTTATTAATGATTGCAATTCCCCTTATTAAGCGATTAAAAAACGTACGAATGAAATGCGGCACATATTTTCACACACACTCACGGCAAAGGCCAAAGTCTATAATATATTACAAAGTGGATGGCTTTTGGCCCTGGTAGAACAGGCTTTTTTGTCATCTTGCAGACAAACATGGGTATTAGATCAGAATAACAGCCACGGATGGAACTATTTCAATGGTGCAGGGCATATGTTGACATGCTTCATCTATATAGTCATTAATAAATCATTTCCTTACAAATTTCACACATTTTTGTGTTTCCTCAAATCTTTCATTTAAAATTGTGACATTTGGACCAATTTTAAAGGGTTTAGTTGTTAGTTTAAATATAAAGTACACCTCTACTTACGAAATGTTCATGTTACAAAAAAGTTCCTGTTTATAGGTACAACTGTACACTCTTTTGCCATAATGAAATTTAATCTGAACGTCTTAATCACAGGTATAAAACTGATTTCAGAAAGGGCCAAGTGGATACAGCTTTTCCTCCCAATTGAAACGGTGCAGACAGCTAGGCCAATGAGGAGATCTGATTTAAGAAGCAGTCGCTGACTGCAAGGACTTGATTACGGTTGCAAGAGAACATTTTATTTTTTCTGAACCTCACACGACCCACGAGGTGTGCTGGAGACGATCCCAGCTGACTTTCGAGCACGGGGCCAGGGATACCGTGATTCATTGGCCTGCCGATCACAGGGCACGAGGAGAAAGACTATCATTCACGCTCACACTCATACCTTGGGGCAATTTAGAGTGTCAGTCAGCCAGTCTCTTTCGTGTATAACAGATATCTATGAGTACTGGGCGGAGCGTTGCATTTTTTTCAGTGTTTTATTTCCCGTCACTCAGCGCGAATGGCGTAGCGATCGCTAGTATGAGGAGTATATATTATTTCTTGTTGGCAAGTGGTCATGCATTATCCTATTGTGAGGACATTGATTGTTCTGATCTGAGACGCCGTGGCCCAATCGGGCTTGAATATCCCAAACGTAACAGAACCGGAGTATGGGGAACACTAATACCTTGTAGCTAATGCTGTGACACGGTGTGTCGTGCAAGAAGTTACATCTGGACATGCGCAGACGATCCGGCAAAAGACTATCACTTCTGTGGTACTTAAATACCCACATCAGGAAGTAATCAAGGATTGTTTACAGCTGCTCTGACCTGAAGGCAAGCCAGGAGGGGCAAACGAGCCGTTCCTGACATTGATAGTGAAAGTCAGGGTGGAGGCGGGGCAAACAGAGCTAACCCAGATGGGAGAAGAAAAGTATAAAAATGTTTTAAAAAAATTGAATTAATTTAGAGTGATGTGAGATAGAACTTATATTTGAGTGTGTCTACATCATAATCCAAGTTCATTTAAATTTGTTTATGTTATATTACAATTCACCAGTGTCACAAGCATGGGGGCCTTCCTTTGCCAGTCCCACCTGCTTGTTTAGAACCAAAAGACATATGTTACGCAATTTCAAAACCTCTCTTTTGGAAAATAGGTGTTTAACAAATAAAAGACTGAGTTTACACACTTAGAGAAGGTGAAGAAATGCATAATAGGATCCGACAGCCGTTCCTGGCCACCACAAAAAAATTAAACTCTCTACATTGCATTTTTTTGGACAAACCTAGCGAGAGAATTGATAGGTCTGAAAAACAATTTAAGGAGCAGGTTAAGAATGAGTGAGATCAATTTAATAGTAAATAGGTTTATTACCGGACTGCAGAAATGGGGAGAGCTCAAACAGCCTGAACAGCTCAGTCTGTTTTCCTTGCACCTCTCACTGAATGACCAGCGAGTGAGTCTTAAATACAGGCAAAACTAACAATTGTCACCAGGACTTTGGACAGACACATTTCAGTCATTTGCAGGGCAAAAAGTAATTGATCAGTGGAACTTATCGAGGGCTGTTTGCTTTTGTCTTCCCTTCAAAATATTCCAAAACGGATGCACACAAATGTCCTCACAATAGGATAACGCACAGCAACTTGCCAACAGGAAGTAGTATACTCCTCTCGCATTGTCAAGCAAGCTCCGCCATACAAAATCATTCTGCACTGACAAACGGAGAAAAACAGGGCTCTCAGTTTCCCCATAACAATAGATGGAATGATTGGTCTGATGTGTCGCTTCTTTTCCAAGCACTAATGTCCAGCTCTGGATTATCAGCGACATCAAGGTTATGCTCCTTCTGCTGCATATTATTCACAGCTAATCCCATGTATATGCATGGCTGAATGGTTCCAAAAAAGAAATAGCAGAAAGAAGCCAGGCAAACAGAACAAAGAAAGACGTAAAAAGGAATGTATTAAGAAATATTAAAATGTAATTAAAAAAGATAGAAAAGCTGTAAAACATGAAGAATCAATAAGAGTGGAGAGAGCTACTGCTACCGGCTTCTGCCTGACGGGGCCATCTTGGAAAAAAATTGAAAGAATACAAGAATACACATCAAAAATTGAACCCTTTAATTTAAAGCATTTCGCTTTTTCATTGATTGATGCAGCACTGGGTGAATGTGCTGCTTGATGTTTAATCAAAATGGATTCTAGCTTATTCATAAATGAATTCCTTGAAGGACACTTTTAACATTTGTTTCCCTGCCAACGTGTCTGCCTTGATGGTTAAAATTGATTCCAAGGACATAAAAGTGAAACTCCTTTCATAGAGGCAAGTTATTTTTCCAGAGAATTGTTTACCTCGGGGACGCAGCTAAAACTACAAAGCAGCAGGCAGGCCCGATTAAGCAGGTGATAATTTGATTGAGCAGCTGTTCTGCATGATGAATTTCCACCCGCCAGTGAGGGCAAAAAAATAAAATCACAAATTGCATACTCCTCGAAATGATGCGTTATGCCGTATTTGCATTTTTGATAAAGATCAATAAAATAGAGTTCCTGTTAAAATATATGTTGGGAGTTTTTTTATGTTAACTATTTTTATAACATACACTGTAATGGGGCTGCTTCCAGGTTTTACTCATACTGGAGAATTTACCACTGTTTCCCTACACTAGTATGCCTTCTTAAAGATTTTCTGAGGGCTTCCAAACACAACACAAATAAGCATAAAAATATATGTGCACAGCATCATTCACTTCCCACATGATTTCCGGCGTCCATGTATTTCCCAACTATATGTCAAATTCAACCAGCAAACAAAGATTATAATGGGACAGGGACATATTTCGGACAATAAGTCACACACGAGGATAAGGTGCGATAGCCAAACAAAGTAAAATAAAGAGGAAAACATTATATACAACTCACGATGGACGGTGGTTAAGTCACTTTTTTCTTTCGATCAGAAACCAAGAGAAATCATATGTCAAAGGCCAATGGAGAACAACAGGCTAAGTCCTTCAGCTACCGCGGACTCAGAGCTTCGCAGATTTTTTTGGAAGAAAAAAAATACAAATATTACATTGAAACAACATATTTTACAGGTTTTTTTTGGCCTAAAAATTTGGTTGCAATGAGTATTATTCAAAATGTCAGCCAAACATTGAAAAGGAGCGCGACTTAGGGAAATCTTGTGTGTGATTGCGTCATTTGCATTAAAACTTTCCCACCAGACAAAACGCAAACACACACACACATGCATCTCATCCCATATTCATTGAGCTCTAAGTAAAAGTCTGGATTAATGCTACAAAAAGTTTCCATAACTGTCAAATTCCCAACACAGAGGTCTGCCATGTGCTTAAAACTGAAAAAAAAATTCAGCTTGTCACTTATTGCAGCGACTGAAACATGAAAAGTACATGTGGTCCGCACCTGCTATACTTTTTCTTCCACGTGCCATCCAGAAGCACATGAGGCCTGCTGTGCTGCTGCGCCAGTGTTCCACCGCGCTCTCGTGATTAATGTTAAAATCATCTGCCCCCACGCATCTGACATGTGCCTGTAAGAGGAACAAACAGTGAGCTGTTGGAGAGAAAAAATCCTGAAAAGTTGTCGATCTCGAAGTATTTTTGCCGCCTTGCCTGTGCTATCCATCAGATCACGTCTTTTTTTTTTTGCTTTCCTATGCGAAGGTTGTTTTTCTTTTGTTGCTGATGGGGAAAAAATGTATGCTTTTGTAATTGAGAACGGAAGTGGTGATGCGTGTGATTGTACCCCGTAGTGATTGTATTTATTTATGTATTACTCAAACGAAAACACAGTGCTAAACTGAAAATAATCTAACAGCAACTCCTTCTTTTGACATAGAAAATAGTTGAAGGCATTTGAAAAGCCTTAATTAGGAAACAGCTGCATCTCAATAAATTAAAATAGGCCAAGCTTGGACAACTTAATTGATTTAATTTCATTGAAAAGTATGACTCATTGTCACAAAAAGTGAAATACATATTTTTTTTCTCATTATGTTGGTGATTAAAGCTTCAAAATAAGAAAAAAATGACGTACTCTATGAAGAAGCATTTTCTCATATCGAATATCTATGCTAAAAATGTCTGTCTTTTTAAAAAAGTGTGGTAAAATATATCTTATACCCATATATTGTTTTTGTTATACAGCGATATATTAATATACCTAGGATGTTGGGTAGAAACATACCTTATGACATTTTGGAATATACACATTGACAGATAGAAAACACTACAGTAATCCCTCGAATATCGCGGTTAATGTAGACGAGACATAGCCGCGATAAACGAAAAAACGCAAAGTGAAATCACCCCCATTATAACTACCCCTATACATGTTTTCACGTCTCTACAGAAATATAAGTTCACAAGTACAATTATCAAAAAGTGCTATTAGTTATGTTTGTCAAAAGGCAGTAATGTATTAATATCTAAATATAATTAATATATAAAAAAATTAAGTATTTTAAATACTGTACTTACAGTGAAAATAGTTTCTCCCAGCTAGCTATAAATCCCCCCAAAAACAGGTAAATGGGAGTTTTAAGCCAAATCATTGTCTCTTCTTGTGGCCATGGGTCCATTGTCTGCGAGATATTCGTTGCATTACTGTACTCGCCTGACTAATCATGTCAACTACCAAAACTACTTTAAAAACACCATTTTCTGTTATAAACAAATCAGTCAAAACATAGGCTTTGTTTTTGTTTTTTAAAGCATGAGGATGGTCGAACTTGTTGATTCAGGCAGGCATCCAGCAGCATCCCCACACATGCAATATGTGTGAAGCCTGGCATTCTCAAATCGTTTCCGCTCCCAAAAAACTTGTGGCAGACCTCGTTCGCTGCCGAAGCGCTGCTCGATGACTTTGCCCTGTGTTTGGCAGCTATTTACAGCTTTAGGCATGCCTTTTGTTTTTTCAGTTTATATTTTCTCCTTCTTTGGTGCCCAGAACCAACCATTTAAGGACAGAATAAGAAGCGGTGAACTGACTTCCGCCATTTTTCTAGTGATTTTTTTATAGCGGAAAAAAATTCTGCTTAGTCAATTCGCGAAAGGTGAAGCCGCAATATTCGAGGGAAGACTGTACCTTGCAACCAACTCTCAATGGGAAGAAAAATCCAAACGTATCATAATACAAATATGAACTTTGAGCACTGTGATATATTTTCCCTAATGAAAACTGATCATATAAACATGTCAAAAATGTATAACGAATTATATTTGAAATGTCGTCATTTTGTTCCGAGTTATCATCAAAAGCTCAGATTTTAAAGAATTTGAATTTGCTGTAAATTATCTAGTGCTTTGGACTTTAAAGGGTTACCTAATTTTCTAAATTCAATGTCTTGTTGAAAGTCCACTTTTAGTGGCAAACGACACCTAACCCTCGTTAGAGAACGTGTGGCATGTGCATAAAGAAAATAGCTTTTGGTTCAATAAGCTGTTTGAAGGGGTTTCCATTATATTCATTCGTGTATTCTGCCATTTTTTCCATCTATAAAAGCACACAAATCAATCTGTTGAATTTGATGCAAAATGAGAAAACACACATTGAAAGCATTTGCAGAAAACTGCTCCAAACCATTTAAACAAAAGCCGATGAGACAGATGAGATGCTCCTTTTATCTTTGCCAGGGTATAAATTTGATGGTGGAGATATTTTTCTCAAATTCGAATAGTTCTACAAAAGCAGTGATTTTTTTTTAAATCGGTGATTTTTTCAAAAATAAATTATTACACAAAAAACGACAAGGTTAGATTACTAGACTCATCCTATAATGTAATTTTACGTGACACCCAATTTTGTTGTATTGGGATTAGAAAGACAATAGTGGCTTTCTTTTTGTTCCTATTTCATTCATTAATTTTCCGAACCGCTTATCCCCACAAGAGTCGTGGAGGGTAATGGAGCCTATTTTAGGTAACTATGGGGACCAGGCGGGGGAGACCCTGAATTGTTGGCCGGCCAATCACAGGGCAGAAGGAGAGGGAAAACAATTCACGCTCCCACTAATAGCTAGCGGGAATTTAGAGTGTTCAACCAGCCTACCCTGCATGATTTTGGAATGTTGGAGGAAATCGGAGTCCCTGGAGAAAACCCACGCAAGCCCGGGAAGAACATGCAAACGCAACACAGTGAGGACCCACCCGGGCTCAAACCCTTGACCCAGAACTGTGATGCCAATGCGCTAATCACTCCCTACTGGGCGGACCCCCTTTTCTCTTCTATTCTTGTCAATTCCCCCCCACCCCCCTTTTCTTTTCTATTCTTTTCAATTCCATATATATTCTATTCTATCACCAAGACAAGATTGATAGATCTGAAATACAACTTTAGGAGCAGGTTAATAAAGAGTGAGATCAATTTAATAGGAAAAAGGTTTATTACCAAACTGCAAAGTGGAGAGTGAGAGCTCTAACAGTGGAGTCCTGTTCAGCGCGATGTTCTTGCAACTCTTGTTGAATGACCAGTGAGTGTGTCTTAAATACAGGCAAAACTGACAGTTGTCACTAGGACTTTGGACAGATACGTTACAGTCATTTGCAGGGCAAAAAGTAATTGATCAGTGTCGGACAGTTGAGTATTTGTGCTGACATGTCAACCCAATCACAACACTAACATTCCTTATTCAGTCAGACAGTTGGGTGTTTATGGTGACATGTCAGCCATAATGATGATTACGATGCTGTTATACTTACAAAAACTGATACAATATCAACAAGCAATTGCAAAGAGACTTTGTCTTATCTTACAAAGATCTCTTTGTTTTATTTTAAAGGCTCCAAAAATATGTTTTAAATTAACCCATGACACCCTGGTCACAACATGTTCCATCTGCGGCCCTCTGGAAGATGTTACAGGTCAAGGCAAGGAAAAATAGATTTAGGGACATTTTTTCCCACAGCCGACTATGAACTTGCGTTAGCACGACGCAGAATCCCTTCTGTGCAATAACTTCGAGGTGTGCAATAACGAGGTGCAGAATCTTAGATTGTGCAATATTTTAGAATTTACCTAGCCAGGATGTGAATTTTTATATTTTTATACAGGGTTTTATGCAGTGGTCTGTTGGGGATGCGGGAGCACGGAGAGGCACAGGAACAGGCTGAATAAGCTGGTCAGGAGGGCCAGCTCTGTTCTAGGCTGTCCTTTGGACTCTGTGGAGGTAGTGGGAGAGCAGAGGACGCTGACCAGGATGATGTCCATCATGGGCAGTGCCTCCCACCCCCTGTCTGTGGAGTCTCTCCAAAGCTCTTTCAGCAATACACTGCTGCACCCTCATTGCAGGAAGGAGCGCCTCCGCAGATGCTCCCTCCCATCAGCTGTCAGGCTCTTTAACAAAAAAATGGCTGTGTTAAGACCTACCGTATGCATGCATGTACATCTGTGAGTATGCATATATGTGCTCATATATATTTATGTGTATGTATATGTGTGCTTATATATATTTATGTGTATGTATATGTGTGCTTATATATATATATATATATATATATATATATATATATATATATATATATATATATATATATATTTTTTTTTTTTTTTTATTATTATTTTTTTTTCCCCAGCAATTCGCTTATTTATTTATGTGTATTGATGTATTTATTTATTAACTTACTTATTACCTATCTATTTATGTGTAAAATTCATTTCCTATTTCTGCATCCTCACCTTCTTGCGACTGTGACAACGAAATTTCCCGAATACGGGATGAATAAAGTTATCCAATCCAATCCACTCTATCAATGGCTGTATTTTTGTTGCTTTGGCAATAAGGATGGAATGGTGTAATGCGTATGGTGGATTTCACAAAGATTTAGCAAGGGTGTAAGGAAACCAGACTACCCGGAGAAAACCCATGCAAGCCCGAAGGGAAACTTGCAACCCCCACACAGGGATGTTTCAATCTGGGATTGAACCCTCAATCTCACAAACGGGAGGCCGACATGCTAACCGCTCAGATACTGGGACACTTAAGGGATTATTTTTTCTCATCTCATTTTCTGAACCGCTTTATACTCATTAGGGTCACAGGGTGTGCTGGAACCAGTCCCAGCTCTCTCGGCCAGAGGCAGGGGACACCCTGAACCGGTAGCCAGCCGATCGCAGGGCAATCAGCCTACCATGCATGTTTTTGGAATGTGGGGGGGAAATTGGACTACCAGGAAGAAACCCACGCAGATGGGTGGAAAACATGCAAACTCCACACAGATGGACATGACCCCAGGACCCCAGAGCTGTGAGGCTGACGCGCTAACCCAGACATGGGCAAACTACGGCCCGCGGGCCGTATACGGCCCGTTAGACAATTTAATCCGGCCCGCCGAGCTTGTCCAATAAATAAAATAATAATGCTTCATAAATCATTCATTACATCTTGTCCATGCAATACCGTGTTTCACCTATAAATGGCGCGCTGACATTTAGGCCTTTGTTGAGTCGCGCCTTTCTCTTTATTTATCCCTCTTTATTTTTCTCATTGTCATTTGAGCCCTTCTGTAAAAATGAGCGGACCAAAGAAAAGGAAAGTGGACAGTGAGTGTCGTGTATTTAATAAAGAGTGGACAACTAAATATTTCTTCACTGAAGTCCGATCAACCGCTGTATGTCTGATATGCCAAGAAACTATTGCTGTTTTCAAAGAGTACAATATCAGCCGTCACTTTGCCACGAAGCATGCAAACTACGCTAGCAAGCAGTCAACACAACAACGAGCGGCTACTGCTCAGAGATTGGTGGCTAATTTGCAGAGTCAGCAGAATTTTTTTCACCGGCAAACTGCAATTCAAGAGGCAAGCACAAAGACAAGCTTTTTGCTGGCCTTCAAACTGGCAAAGGCTAGCAAGCCTTTCTCCGAAGGCGAGTTTTTGAAAGAATGCATGATAGAGACAGCTGGTGTTTTGTGTCCGGAGAGCAAAGGCAAGTTCGAAAAAATCAGCTTATCACGCAGGACAATAACTCGCCGTGTGGAACTCATTGATGAAGATATAGTGAGCGAGTTAAACAAAAAAGCGGCAACCTTTGAGTTATTTTCATTAGCGCTTGATGAAAGTACGGAACTTTGATGCACTGGCAAAAAAGGGAGACCAACAACACTGTTCCCACTGAAAGTTCGAGTTTTTCTACTATGATAAAAAAATTGAAAGTTTGAAAGGGCGCATCTTTTAATTACGCACTGCAGCGGGACAGAAAGGATTGAGGTTAGTCGCCTATGTTGTTGGGTAGTAATGTTTTGAATGTTGAAAGTTATATTCATCAAGATTTCAATAAATTTTGATATTTGTTTTACTTGGTGCCTTCAATTGAATTGTATTAAAAACAGATGCAATCTCCAGGGTTGATAGATCACAGTTTTCTATTCTAATCTATTTCGCCTACTATTTCTCTTGTACATTTGGAAAATGCAGTCCTCAATGTTAGTGAAACGTGTTGAACATTTATTTGCATGTGCTTGCTGTACTATGAGGTTTGGATACTACAAGCAACGCTTTATTATATTTGGCCCAGCAGTCAATGTACTGCTGTGGCCCCTTGTTCAAATTTTATAACCCATAGTGGCCCGCAAGTCAAAAAGTTTGCCCATCCCTGCGCTAACCACTCATCACCAGGCCGCTCCCTTATTTTCTCTTGTTTAAAGAAATACTTAAAATTTAGCATTTTTTACACATTCGAAAAGGGAAAATGAAAGAAAAAGAAATTTGCTCTGGTTATGACCATGATAACCTCTTTTAAATTTCATAGTATTTAACTCTTTGGTCACGATTGGTGGTGGACATCCTTTTCATTTTAACTGAGGCTGTGAATGCTCAACAGAGGAATAGATGATGAAAAAAACGATAGTGTGTGTGAGGGGTATTTAACAATCTTTTTTGGACTATGGAATATTAGAAAATCTGTTTATTCGTCCGGCAGCGCAGATAGCCACAAGACTCTAAGAAAAGAGGGCCATATTTGGGGCCAGGCCAACACATTTGGAGAGCAAACAAACTCAATGACGGGAGTGAGATACTCACAGCTGCTCAGCTAAAACAGGAAAATGTCATCAAACACCTTGCCTATCATCTTTTAGGCTATCATTCGCACCCAATTTCCTGTTGTCGTTGTTGTTGTTGTTGTTGTTGCACTACAAGCGCCTGAGGATTGCCCTCAGATAGCGCTAGAGTTGCCACTGGAACGCGGATTATTTCATCCGGGGGGTAGTCGGAGGTGAGGGGCAGTCAAATGTCTCCGGCTGGATGAAAAACGTAGGGTGCCACGTTCCTTGTTGGCAGCTCTGAGTGGTATTTGTTGGAATTCGCAGGCCGCGGCGAGCGGCCTCTCAGGAGACACCACGTGAAGGTTTCCAACTTTGTCTCCCCCCTGTTGTCGTG
>NC_135526.1:10554137-10584137 GCF_051989575.1 Stigmatopora nigra
GTTTCCGCGTACTGAAACTGGTAATCCCTTACCGGCTTGAAAGGGATCCCATCCTCATCGCCACTGTGATAACTTTGCAGTATAGACGACGGAGCCAACTTGCATGTGTGCCGTAGGTTGTTTATTGACACTTACAGACAGCCTTTTAACACATCAACATCCAGGTTTCTCGGTAATAGGTAATGACCATCAGGTGGCGTTGGTTAAGCCCACTTGTATAAACTGATGTAATTTACCGTTATAGTATCAATAATATCAATATACTACACAGGTACCAATTAGATGACATAAGGAAAACATCGCAATGCTGTATTTTCCATTTTAAAAAAATAAAACACAAAAAAAGCCTGAAATTCTAAGTGAAGAGAACTATCTAGCTAAGGGATCCCAAACTCTGGTCCTCAAGGGTCGCTATTCAGTCTGTTTTCAATGTCTCCTTCCACCAACACACCTGAATCAAATAATCAGGATCATTATCAAGCTTCTGGACAGTTTTCTGGTGAATTTGGTCATTTGACTCAACGTGATAGTAGAAGGATATAACAAACTGCATAGGGGCCCTCAAGGACTGCAGTTGGTCACACTTAATCTAGCTATTTTGGTTCAGGCTGTATTGTATCTTTGTGATCAAATATCGTGTCTGGATAAAACATTTCAGTATTGAGAACTTCATAACACTTTGATACTTTCTGGAATGGTGACTTACATGCTGCATTTCTGTAAGCTGTTTTCCAATGTATAAAAATACCCAAAAGTCATTAGCCACAGTTATCATTGCGATGCTGGCAAAGCAAAATGAAAGTAATAATGTATCAATTTATAAATAGCCATCGTTGAGAAAACGTCCTTCTTCAAATTACTTCCAAAACTGGTTCACTGATCATTTAACGCTGATATACGTTGCTGTCTACCAGAATCATTATATATGAAGATGAAGCGGTTCAAAAAATGAGATGAGACAAACTTTAAGTGCAATCACATTCGTAAGTGAATTGTTTCTTCATTTTCAAATGTAAAAAACTAATTTGGTGATGTAGAGGTTCACTCGCCTGAATTGATTGCAGGTAGGCATGGGCTCGATTCCTGCTGGTGGCGGTATGATTGGGACTGCGGATAGTCGTTTGCCTCTGTGTGCCCTATGACTGACTGGGGACCAGCATAGGTTGTAGTCAGCCTTTTGCCCGGAGACACCTGGGTTATGCTCCAGCAACCCCCACAACCCTTTTGAGGATGGCGGTATGGAAGATGAATGAATGAAAAAAAGCAAATTTGCAATAAGTTTCATGATTTAAGTCGTCGGCTGCGGTGAACCCAGGATACGAGAAACACGCAGGCAAGATTTGCTGGTGCAAAAACAAGGGTTCTTTTAAGAACAAAAGTTGATTCTCCTTATAAACCTCCCTGGGTTAATCAAATTAACACGAAACAGCTGTCTAAGAGGGGAAGTGAAAACACGCACAGATACATAAACCTCCACCAAAATGTGACAGGAACCCCCCTAAGGGACGAATCCCAGGCGTTCCAAAATCCAACAACTCCAACAATTAATAGAAATGGGAAGGAAGAAGGGGCTCCGGAGGAAGGGCCAACGTGGTCGTCCCAGCCGGCCCGCAAAGAAATGGCGAGCAGGCCATTCGGGTGGTCGTCGCGGCCGACTCGCAAAGAAGCGAGGAGCAGGCCCGTCAGGTGGTCGTCCCGGCTGGCCCGCAAAGAAGCAAGGAGCAGGCCCGTCGGGTGTTCGTCCCTGTTGGGTCTGTAAAACAGCTTCAGGAGCAGGCACAGAAAGAGTGAGACCGATTTTAAGGAAATACGTTTATTACCAGACTGCAGAATGGGGAGAACCCTAACTGCTGTGAACGCACAGCCTATTCTCCATAACTCTCCGAACAGTTTGTTCGTCTATTTATGTGAAAATCATGATGCTGTACAGAGAAGATAACAGAAAGAGAATGTGGTCTGATACACCCAGACATCTGCAGAGCAGATGTCTCTACGTAACTCGACATATTTCATAACTCACACCAAACCGATGGATATCAGGATATCTTACAGTCCTGCCCAACCTGCAAAGGAGCGGCAAATTGGCCCGTCGGGAGTTTGTCATGGCCAGCCAGCAAAAGAGTGTCAAACTGGCCCGTCGGGAGGTCGTCCAGTAAGGTACGCTAGGCAGTAGTGGTACGTCTTGCCCTGGACAGTCAATGTTGCGAATAATCCGCCCACGGCCTCCAGGTTCTTGCTGCCGTCTTGGCCCCTGCCAGGAGGATGGCTGCCCACGACCTCCATGGTCTGGGGAAGCATCAGAGAAAGCGGCTGGGAAAATGTCCAGATATGTGTCCGGGGAAAAAGGATCTGCACACCAATCAATATAGGGTGACGGCCGCGACAAATCAAAAAGATATTTTGGGGCTCGTATTACTAGATTCGGAGATACCTGGTGTATCACTGGGTTTGTTGATTGGTGGCAGTATTCTGTCATGATTTAAGTTGTTGGGAAACAGCAAGGCATCATTTGCTGGTGCAAAAACTTAGGTTCTTTTAATCACAGAAGTTGAATATCCATGTGACAAAATAGACAGGGGGAGGACATACACCGATAACTTATCGTGTCCTCGTGGCGCGGGAGTTCTTTGCATGACTTCAGCACGGGAAATTGGGAAGCTTGTAATGGTGTGGTCAGCCGAGGCATCTGGACAGCTGTGGTCGGGCGAAGAGCCATTATAAAATCCCTAAATGATTTTGAAGGGTTTCTCATTTAATCCATGTGGTTGGGGAGCTTCAAGGAGGATGGCTGGCGTCGACGAACGTGGGTGGCGTCCCGCTGGCTCCATGGGGTTGGATCGATCTGTTACGGTCACGCCACGTCATCGTAGCGCGACCGAGAGAAGTTGGACCCATTCGCGGGGACATGGAAATGAACTGGACGGTCTGTTCTCATGATCGTAGGCTTAATGACTCAAAACTAGGTTTACAAAACAACAATGGCTTGAATATCCCAAACGTAACAGAACCGAAGCATGGGGAATAATACCTTGTAGCGATGTATGCTACGACACGGCGTGTCGCGCAGGAAGTTACGTTATGGAAATGTGCAGTCGATCCGACAGTGACTACCACTTCTGTCGCACTTAAATACCCGCATCAGCAAGTAATCAAGGATTGTCTACTGCTGATGAAATGACGTCAAGCCAGGAGGGGCAACGAGCCGCCCCTGACAGATAAAAAAACAAAACATGACTTACTCGTACGACACATACAAGGTAAAAGGAGTAATACTCAAACCCCAAGGTCACCAAACATTCTCCTTATACACCTCCCAGCGTTAATCAAATTAACACAAAACAGCGAACCACTTGACCGTCAGGCAATTACAACTTTGTCTATTAATGGTACAATTGGAATGAAGCCTCTCTTTAAAAAAATGATGAATTGGTAAAAGATGTACTTTCTTTTCTGTAACAGGTGTAATGTTCGACTGGGAATCCAGAATGCCTCCAGCTTGCAATACTCAGGGTGGAAGAAAATAGGCTGCGGTCTATAAAAATGAAGTTGTATGTAAGTACAGCACTCAAATCCGTGGGGGAAGAAAAAAAGCTTTTTCTGGGGCATTTTTGTCACCGACAATTGGTCTTTGCAACTTGATGTAATGCAGTTAATGGAGCTACTCTTCTCCTTTCATCTTCAAGGTTTGTGCATGTGTGTGTCAAAGCAATGTGAAACTAGATGTGGGTAGGAGGTACAATAGAGAAAATACACTTTTTATGTACTGTGCCACATGTGCACCAAATTCAGAATGCACGTTTTTTGCATGTCATTCAGAGTCTGGTCACATTTCAACTTTAAAAATGGATGATACAATAAAGACTTCCCCAGTTTAATATCCAGCGCTCCGCCACCCCAACAATAATAAGTGTTGTTCAAAATGAATGTATAAAATAATTTCACCAGTATTAGTGAGAAAAAGATCTTTCACATGGGGGGGGACGATGACATTTGGATTTTTGCAGTTTACTTATTAATACCATAAACTTCACACATTTTTTCTTCTGATAATGTGTCGCCTCACATTTGAAGTGTTCAACAAGCCTACCATGCAGGTTCTTGGGATTATGAAGGAAAGTGGAATACCTGGAGAAAACCCACACAAGCATGGGGAGAACGGTAACTGGGCGTTTGGTCGACGGACGTTTGGTCGACAGACGTTTGGTCGACAGGCGTTTGGTCCACGGACACTTGGTCCCTGGAAGTTTTGTCGAATGGACGTTTGTAACAGAGTAATCTGCATACTTAAAATATATCAGTCCACCCACCTTCTGAGATACTTTTTCATAGATTGGGCTCTAATGCGATAACGATAATTATTGTGAAATATTTTTGTCAACAACAATAATAAAAACTTTTAATAAAAATCCAATAATTTCAAAGTGCAATTACAAAACCCGACCACAACAGAGAAGAGGGGCGCTAATGTGACATGAATGCTAGTTCCAGACCAAAGCTCAGGAGAAGAAAAGGATGACAAGGAAATGTTGTTTTAAAGGTCAACACTGACCATGATCGCAAAGGGACAATAACGTGGCCAAAATGAGCGTTTATAAGATGTAGGACAACACAGAGCCTATCCAGGAAAAGATCCAAGTAAATTCTCCCTGGCATTTTCTTTCTTTTTTTTGTAAATGTTCTGAAAACGTTGCAAAAATCCAAAACTTGTTATCTTGGGTAAAAATAATCCAACTTTTTATTTTATTTTTTTCTGTAAATGGCCACTTTCTTTTTGCAAGGCTGAAAATTGTCTGAATTGGATTGGATAATTTTATTCATCCCGTATTCGGGAAATTTCATTGTGACAGTAGCAAGAAAGGCATAGTTATAAGTTAGACAGTAAAGTCACAAAGGCCGCAGAACAACATAGCAAAAGCAGAAAGTATGAAAAGCATAAGAGTGGACAGAGCTACTGTTATTGGCTGCCATCTTGGCTTGCCAATGGTGACGAGTTCTTCAGTTGCACAGCAACTTTTGGTTTGAAGGTAAATATATAAAAATAAAGACAACTGTCAAAATTTCTGCTGGTTTTATTCTTTACTTTTCATCGTGGAAGGAGGGAGTTATCTTATCTTATATTTATTGCAAAACAGAACAACAAAAATACTTTTTAAAAATATTATATTTCTTATTCTCTTTTCTGATGAAGTAAGGTAGAGGTCCGACCTTGTCAGACAATGAAACATTGAGTTGATAACAAAATGGAGCACCCAGCCCAGAAGGTTTTTGATTAGGTGGGTGAAATTGCTGTAAATTATATCTATTAAAATACAGGATTAAGTGGTGTTAAAACCATAGAGGAACTTAATAAATAATATATTTGGGCATGGACTCCCTTGTCTTCCAAATGTTTTAATGCATGTTAATCAATTAAAGTTGGATCCTCAACACTCCTATGTAGCCTATAGGGAGGCCGGAATAGATCAATATCAGTATTCTTTAAAATACCATTTCATACCATTTTTTTTTATCCAACCAATTGAGACAGACACAAGCAGCACTACTACAGCGGCGGTCCATGCATTTTCTGGCGATGCCTTCAACCCTCAAACTATTTTATGGCTTTAAAAACTCTACTGCTTCTACAGCTGTGACACATTAAAAATAATCAATAATGACCTCATTCAATTAAATCATTATTTAGGAATATAGCCATATTTTACTCAACAAAAATCATTTTTAACTGTACACAATATCCATCCTCCTTTCTTTCTTCCTTCTTTTCTGTCGCCATTGAAGCTAATTAAGAAAGTCGAGCCTTTTCTGTCGTATTTCTGGCATAGTCCGTCTTGAAAATGGCTTTAAATTAACACAACAATATATTTCCGTGTGGAGCTCGCTCCAAATAAAGCTTGGTACCTCTCGTAGATAG
Source organism: Stigmatopora nigra (assembly GCF_051989575.1). Classification (NCBI taxonomy): domain Eukaryota; kingdom Metazoa; phylum Chordata; class Actinopteri; order Syngnathiformes; family Syngnathidae; genus Stigmatopora; species Stigmatopora nigra. The sequence goes on from NC_135526.1 coordinate 10,560,049, forward strand.
CGCACTGAAAGTGGCGGACACACCCTTTTCCCGGCTGTAACAGGCTTGCTCTCTGGCATAGTCCGTCTTGAAAATGGCTTTAAATTAACACAACAATATATTTCCGTGTGGAGCTCGCTCCAAATAAAGCTTGGTACCTCTCGTAGATAGCGCACTGAAAGTGGCGGACACACCCTTTTCCCGGCTGTAACAGGCTTGCTCTCATTCCCAGGAGTAAACCACCCTTTCTTAATGATGTCCATTTTTTTTCTAGAAAACAGCTTTGTGAGCAAATATGCAACCAAATCCTCAGTCTCTCACACTTCAAACTCCAATATGGCCAAGACCAAAGAGCTGTTCAAGGACACAAGAGACAGGCTGGGAAGACTGAATCTGTAATAGGTAAAACGTTTGCTGTAAAGAAATCAACTGTGGGAGCAATTATTAAGAAATGGAAGACATACAAGACCACTGATAATCTCTCTCGATCTCACCCTGTGGCGTCAAAATGGTAACAAGAACGGTGAGCAAAAATTCTAGATCCTCACGGGGGACCTAGTGAATGACCAAGAGAGTGCTGGGATCACAGACAAAAACTACTCTCAGTAACACAATGCGCTGCCAGGGACTCTCTGCCAGACGTGCCCCCCTGCTGAAGCCAGTACATATCCAGGCCCATCTCCGGTTGGCTAGAGAGCATTTGGATAATTCAGAAGAGGACTGGGAGAATGTGTTATGGTCAGATGAAACCAAAATAGAACCATTTGGTAGAGACACAGGCTCTCTTGTTTGGATGAGAAATAATAGTGAATTGCATCTGAAGAACACCGTACTCACTGTGTAGCATAAGGGTGGAAAGATCATGCTTTGGCAATCGAGAGATTTTGAGTGAAAATATCCTTCCAACAGCAATGGCATTGAAGATGAGATATGGCTGGGTCTTTCAGCATGACAATGATCCCAAACACACAGCCAGAGCAACAAAGGAGTGGCTTTGTAAGAAGCATGTCATGGTCCTGGAGTGGCCTCCAGTCTCCAAATCCCAACCCCATAGAAAATCTGTGGAGGGAGTGAAAGTCTGTGTTGCCCAACAACCGCCCTAAAGCATCATTGCTCTAGAGGAGATCTGCATGAAGGATTGGGCCAAAACACCAGCAACAGTATGTGAAAAGCATATGAAGAGCTACAGAAAACGTTTGGCCTCCGTTATTGCCAACAAAGGGTACTTAAAGTATTGAGATGAACTTCTGGTGTTGACCACATTTTCCACCAATATATGCAAATAAATTCTATAAAAATCAAACGATGTGATTTTCTTTGAGGTTTTCCCTCGTTGTCTCTCATGGTTGAGGTGTATCCATGTTGACAATTACAGGCCTCTCTAATCTTTTCAATTAGGATTTCTTGCACAATTGGTGGTTGACTAAATACTTATTTGCCCCACTGTTTCATAAGGAAGTTAATATGCCTTTCTTTGTAAACGCAAAATATCATATTGTTCAATTTGAAAAAGAAATGAGTCAATCTTGACGAGAACCTGGTGCTTTTTAATGAGAAATTATTTTTTTTGCCCCACTGTATGTACTGTAATTTGTGGTCTACAAACTGCACCTGATTATAAACCGCACACTAAATTCAAAACTTTATTATCATATATGTATAAACTGCGCTGGACTCCAAGTTGTCATCAAAGTTTTATAGGATATTAAAAACAAAAACACATTAGCATTACTTAGCAAGTACTAATCCATAAATGAGTCAATTATACATTTGGGGTGACCAACTGCCTGAAATGACCCAACAAAATAATTGGTGTCGGTTTTGGGTAGGATTGAAAAAACATTGGATTAGAGGTAATGATCAACAACATTATAGCATCACAAAATACAAGTACAGACACACGCAGATGATCTAGCACATAAACAATAAGGGTGCATGGTAGCAACTCAGTGACGAATAATGAAGGGGAGTATACACAAATTAGCGACCCTGCCACTCAATTCAGCAGCAGTAATTTGTTGATTAGAAAGCAATTACTGACACACCATTGTTGCCTAAAGTGTATATCGCCAACTGAATTTCCTGAAATAATCTGTTCCTTCTTTAGGATACCACATCAAAATCAAAGCAACCTCCTCCACTTCTTCCCACCCATTTTTAAATAATTGGAAAGGAAAACCTCCAGCCAAAGGAGCTTTTGTTTCAACAGAAACATTAATGATTGTACCTAGAGTATACCACCCAGGCTAAAAACTCAGGTTCCATTTATTCAAGATCAATATAACATACAATCTAAATTATTTTCCAAAAATGTGCGTCCATACAAATATTCTCACCCTGCCAGAAGTTTGTAGGATGCGAGGAGTGGAAGTGTGAATAAAAGACCTTTTTCTAAAGGTGTAAACATTTATGGGCGGAGGGTTGTTTTGTGCTGGCATGTGTAACATCATCTTGATTGTTTCCACAGCAACTGAAACTACAAGTAGTATCGGCAGTTCGGTAATTACAACCAACAAAGGGTCTTTGTTGTTGCTATTGTATGACTAGGAAATATACAATGAAACCATTTGTTGATTGAGCATTCAATAGAGGAATCATGTAGAATTTACGTGAATCAATTTATCTACAACAGGGGAAAACATTTTGAAGGAGAGAGTCAAAAACGATTCATATTTTTACATTATTCCATGAGGGCTAAATTCAGGAGGACCTCAACTTTGTAGGTCAGTGGGGCCCATCTCCAATGTTCAAAACCCCTCTCCAGTCTGGTTTGCATGGCTCACTCCTTTATCACACCTTAATCAAACCATCATCTAACACCAGCATGGTGTGCAGAAGCTTGATAAGGACCCTGATCATTTGATTCAGGTGTGTTGGTGGAGGGAGAAGGGAATCTGTGATCACCCTCACCATCGTTGGGTCATCCATAACGTTCACGAAAATATTCTCAGTGTGTGTGGGTCTACAGTCATGCTTGTAGAGTGTGTAAAGTAGTAGTCTCAGCGAGCCGGTGCTGAGCATGTAAGTGGATGAGAAGTAGGAAACAAGCTTCACATGCTAGGGTCGGTTGACCAGAAAGTTCTTAATTTAGGAGCAGGTGGAGGGCGGCAGCCCCAAGTAGGCCAACTTGGGGATATAGGAATGTCCATTATTATTGTGTTCTTGGCTTAGCTGTGGTCAACGAAGATCATTCTGACATTGCTCCTCCATTCACATTCCTCCATTTTAAATGGGTCTTGCCTGGGAAAACGAACTTGTGGAGAAGCACTATACAATTTCGTCATACGCTGCTGAGAGTATGATGACTACTAGGCTTTTTGTCAAGTCAATGATGACGACAATGCCTATGTCTGATTTTCATTTGATTTTTTCATTCCTCAAGATGGGTCAGTGTACATACACACACACACACACACACACACATACATACATATATATATATATATATATATATATATATATATATATATATATATATATATATATATATATATATATATATATATATATATATATATATATATATATATATATATATATATATATATATATATATATATATATATATATATATATATATATATATATATATATATATATATATATATATATATATATATATATATATATATATATATATATATATATATATATATATATATATATATATATATATATATATATATATATATATATATATATATATATATATATATATATATATATATATATATATATATATATATATATATATATATATATATATATATATATATAGATATATATCTATATATCTATATCTATATATCTATATCTATATATATATCTATATATATAGATATATATATAGATATATAGATATAGATATATAGATATAGATATAGATATAGATATATAGATATATAGATATATATATATATAGATATATATATATATATATATATATATATATATATATATATATATATATATATATATATATATATATATATATATATATATATATATATATATATATATATATATATATATATATATATATATATATATATATATATATATATATATATATATATATATATATATATATATATATATATATATATATATATATATATATATATATATATATATATATATATATATATATATATATATATATATATATATATATATATATATGTATATATATGATTGATATATTGTTATGTATAATATAATATATAATATAAATTATTATATAATTGATATATATATATATATATATATATATATACATATATATATATATATATATATATATATATATACATATATATATATGTATATATATGATTGATATATTGATATGTATAATATAATATATAATATAAATTATTATATAATTGATATATATATATATATATATATATATATATATATATATATATATATATATATATATATATATATATATATATATATATATATATATATATATATATATATATATATATATATATATATATATATCAATTTTCAAGCAAATAAAATAATATACACACTATTTTTCTGGATGATCACCATTTCTTCAAGTGGTAAAATTTAAACCAATAGGAGTTCAGACATTGCCCGTCATCTTTCTCTCCCGCCCATCTGTACTCTAATTGGCTGATGGCTAAATCAATTTCCACGGTTCTGCCTCAATAACAAATTGATAGCAATCTGCCCTTTCCGAGATATATAACGTGTTGACAGAAAAAAGAGGGTACATTTAAAACCGGGAGAAATAGGAGGTTGGTGCTGTTGTATGTTAAAATAACAGCAAGGTTTCAATAACTATCAGCATGACCATGAACTATCCAACGCCGGCACCCACGCAGAGGTCAACATCATTTTTCATAGAAGACATTTTATTACACAAACCCAAGCCATTGAGAGAGGTTATTCAATCGCCTTTCTGTAGCGCCGTGGCCTCACGTATGCCGATCCTGGAGTATGGATACCCATTGATGCCTACGCCAGTATTGGCTCCACATCCGCACCATCCGCTCCACAAACCAGAGCATCATCAGTACTTCTTTACATCTGGTAAGCAGAGCTCTGATAATAAAAATATGTTAGTTGGTAAGAGCCGAATGTTGTTAACAGGTAGCTACATTTATATATATATATATATATATATATATATATATATATATATATATATATATATATATATATATATATATATATATATATATATATATATATATATATATATATATATATATATATATATATATATATATATATATATATATATATATATATATATATATATATATATATATATATATATATATATATATATATATATATATATATATATATATATATATATATATATATATATATATATATATATATATATATATATATATATATATATATATATATATATATATATATATATATATATATATATATATATATATATATATATATATATATATATATATATATATATATATATATATATATATATATATATATATATATATATATATATATATATATATATATATATATATATATATATATATATATATATATATATATATATATATATATATATATATATATATATATATATATATATATATATATATATATATATATATATATATATATATATATATAGGCTTTAATTTAAGTATCATACAAATATACAATTTGATCAATTTGATTTGGCTGCAGGTAGTGTATTACATTTTAACGGTCAGGTTTGAATATAAGTAAAAATTTTGACATGTTTATTTCAGGTTAAAAAGACAACCAAGAGTTTTTCTAAATCCCCCAAAAAATATTTGCAATTTCTTTTTGAACAACGAACCTTGCAGACATGAAAGCTAAAGCTTAGGCCACAACATTAATACAGCTGCATGCACCGTCTGGGGCTCAATGTAGAAATAGTTATTTTGAAGTGCCTTTGCTTTTTGGACAGGCTCTCGACATTCTAATGTCCAATGAGTTATATTCGATATTTTGCCTATCTCACTAGGTAACAAAAAAATAAAATATTCTTTGTTTCCTCAACGGAAATCAAGATATCTAATATTGATGAATTGGAACTGTATTATTATTATTTGACCATGCAATTTTATGAACATATAGTCAAATCAGTTTCTTTACCGTCGTTGAATTTAAGCAATTTGTATTGAAGACAATTCGGCCTACAGAATGAGTTAAAATACGTTTTTAAGATGTCTATTTCGTTTAATTCTCATGTCCTCCCCACCAAGGAATGCAGATGCCGGCCTTGTTCCAGCACCACGCAGACTTACCGGGGAAGCACTGCAGACGCAGGAAGGCTAGGACAGTGTTCTCCGACTCGCAACTCTCCGGTTTAGAAAAGAGGTTTGAGATCCAGCGCTACTTGTCCACTCCTGAGAGAGTGGAGCTTGCCACTGCACTAAGTCTTTCCGAAACGCAGGTACCTCACGGAAAAGGAAAAATAGACGATTTCTAACTAAAATATAAAACCATTTGTGCAGTTCTTTTGTCAATTTATTCGTTTTTGTTTTAAATCAAGAAACTTAATGTGAACAGATCGGAGTGGTACTTTATTTTAACTCTTTAAAACGACTATCTTCACTTCCGTTTTACCGCCAATGATTTATGTTTAACGTTCATATAAACGAATTTAACACAAAACATAGCAATTAATGTATAAGCGAAAACAAAAGTAATAGCATCGCTTCCCACAATAATTGATTGCTAGTCATGAAACGTTGCATAAATTGAGACCACCTGGAAAATGCATTTTAGTTCAAGGATCCATGATTTCAATTATTCGTTAAAAAATCCTGCATGTTTTTTTTTTTTTTAATGTGTTAGTTTCTTTACTGGTTGCGGGCTTCTTCTTTTTTATACCAACCTTACCATCCACAGGTGAAAACGTGGTTTCAAAACCGGCGGATGAAGCACAAGAAGCAGCTACGAAAAGCACAGGATGAGCAAAAGGCACCCGGGAAGCTAGAAAGATCCGTAGAAAACCTGAATGAAAGTGAATTGACCGAGAAGAGTAACGAAGATCTGAAACGACCAATTGAGCGGGACACTTATTTGCTGGAAGAAAACGACGACGATGTGGATATTGAGGATGATATTTGCTCTCCGGATCATCTTCTATAGTGCATGCGTGGCTGTTTTTTGAGCAGCTACTTACAACATTGTATATCCATTTGTAAATTATGCTATCTTTATATTACTGTCATTCGAAATATCTACTGAAGAAAAATGACCTACCGTTCCATATAGCCATGCACCCGTTGACAGTTTCAAAAGAAAATCCGTTTCTCTCTGTAAATAAATTGAAAATAGATGATGAAATCTAATGTTAATTTCCAACTATGAAATTAACTAATTTAATTTCACATTGATGCATTTTAAATTTTTTTTTTTTTTTAATTTCGGTTTTTATTTTAAAACTGCAGCCTATTTAATTTTTTTAACACACTTTTAAAAAGCTTCCCAATGCTCATAAAGTATATACTACACATATTTATATTTACATTCTTGCGGGACTTCTATTCAGTTCAATGCCATATCTATATTAGTGTGTATTGATTTCTCGATATATCAATTATACTTGTATTGTAGAAGATACTCTTGTTTGTGTATGCTGCAATGGACAGATTCTTCTATTCTCCTCAGTAAACTAATAAATAGCTTCTGTATATTGAAGCCAATTCTTCTTTTTATATAAATATATATGGGGTATATTTTCCTTCTTTCCTGATTGTTTTACGTCACAAACGCTTGACGTCTGTTTTGTGCACATTATGTACACCCTTGTCACTGATATTGATCAGTAAAACAAATGATGTTTGAATGGACCTTTTTTGATTAAGGACGAGAGGCCGTTTTTTAAGACGGCGGACTCCCGGGTTAATCGTTATCTTATTGTGTTGTGCTCAATAAAACGTGGCAAACACAAAAGAGATGTGTGATCAAGTGCTTTAGAAAACAGAAGCAAGAACTAGGGACTTTGAAAATTTCCCCCCGGATATAGCGCTGAGAAAATTAGGAATTTCGTACGGGTAGGCCACAGTGTTTGACCAATGTCCTGTGTAATACTCGAAGTCTGCTTATTCTAGTAAATGTGAGACGTTAAATAAAACTCTGATGACTTGGTTTGCTTTATTTTGTTTGTCTGAAAACATTTTTTTTTAGAAATTCAATGATTTTCGAAAAAAACGGGTTTTGTTTTTAATAATGCCATTTGTAATGAAATCATAATAAACAGGAAAAAGGAAAATATATGTATTTTTTTATTTCAAATAAGAAAGTTTGCCTAGCCTAGATTACTTCTTTTAACAGCGTCTAAAAAAAGTAGAAGATGAAAGGACCAGACCCAACAGTGTCACATTAATCAATTGTATAAAGCAGTGTTTACCAACCAATGTGCCGCGACACGCTGGTGTGCCGTGACAGATGCTATGGTGTGCCGCGGGAAATAATAAAAAGTCATACATCGTAATGATCCAAGAGAAATCTCAATATTAAGAGATTAAAATCGAACTATTACGAGTTTAAAATGGAAATATGAAATCAGAGAAGTCTAACAAGATTCAAATCGTAATGAAATGGGATTAAGCCATTTTGTCTCTTATTTCTAATGTAAAGTAAACTGGAAGCTCTTTGGGAGGGGGAAAAAAGTGGTATTTTTACGAGATTTAAGTCATTTTCCTGTTTTTTATAGGAACGTGAACCATGATTATTGTTTGGTTTCTCAGTGGCATCAACTTTTGGCGATGTAAAGTCTCTTACTTTTTACGTAATGTAGTGAGGAAAAGTCAATAATTTAAGGCAGTGGCTCCGTAGCCGGTAACCGGTCAAATAGTCCGGGGGCTATTTAGCCGGTAACCGGTCAAATAGCCCATATGGCTAGTTAGCCTGTAAGAACTCCCTGTGGGGTAAATAGTAAGAAACTACATTTTATAGGGTTTATTTCCTTAATGTAATAATTGATAAGGACCTTTATATAAAGATAACTAGGCCCACTCAACTTTTATGGCATACATTTATTAACAATAGCACACATAAACATTAATGTTAACATTATGTTATCTCACAGATGTCTACATAGTCCATTGACACCAATTTTCTTTAGAATTGAAACCGTTCTAAAACAATGGTTACATACAATTCCAATGATATTTATTTAGAAGTAGCGCTTTTTTAGACAAGTAACACCTTCGCGTGTGTAGAAGCAATTAGTCTACATTAAGTCTTGTTAATAAAACATTTATGAGAACGACTTAATAATGTTAATATAGGTGACATAGTTTTGATTAAGAAGATTTTCAGATAGTGGTGTGCCTTGGGATTTTTCAATGCAAAAAGTGTGCCGAAACTCAAAAAGGGTTGGGAAACACTGGTATAAAGGAACACATAATAAAAATAATTATTTCACCTTTTAGTATGCTGGAAGAAGAATTGAAAGAAATCAGATTTTAAAAAATTAAACCGGTAATGTAAAATGACTACACAACATATTTGAATGCTGAATTGATGTGGTCATTTGTAGACTCTCCAAAAAGAGTGCATATTGAGAAATTCTAATCATGTGGAAGGATTTTACCAATCTTCCTCACAAACCTTTTCGGGCTCTTCTCTGCGGGGTCTTAGAAAATGCACTTTCTTGTTTGCAGCACGAACACCTTTCACCTCGACTTTCAGAAATCGTGAAAAAGATGGAGAGTATAGATACAAAACCCTATTTATAGGAAACAAAAACACTGACTCTTTGTTTCATCAATGGAAATTGTATGAATGTATGTATGTGTGTGTGTATATATATATATATATATATATATATATATATATATATATATATATATATATATATATATATATATATATATATATATATATATATATATATATATATATATATATATATATATATATATATATATATATATATATATATATATATATATATATATATATATATATATATATATATATATATATATATATATATATATATATATATATATATATATATATATATATATATATATATATATATATATATATATATATATATATATATATATATATATATATATATATATATATATATATATATATATATATATATATATATATATATATATATATATATATATATATATATATATATATATATATATATATATATATATATATATATATATATATATATATATATATATATATATATATATATATATATATATATATATATATATATATATATATATATATATATATATACATATATATATATACATATATATATATATATATATATATATATATATATATATATATATATATATATATATATATATATATATATATATATATATATATATATATATATATATATATATATATATATATATATATATATATATATATATATATATATATATATATATATATATATATATATATATATATATATATATATATATATATATATATATATATATATATATATTGTGGTCCTCACACAACTACCAACTAAACCCTTTAAATGTGTGTGTGTGTGTGTGTGTGTGTGCAAAAAAATGTAAAAATGTCTGTGTCACGTTGCATTTGTACGTTTTTTATTGAACAATTAACTGAGGTTGACAGGTATGTAAGAGAGAATCTTGAAACATGGATAGTGGTTGTTGTGATATAGCCCATGAGAGCCCAGTAGAGTGAAGCGAGCTTCTGAAGTGAGAATCAATGCATCCGCGACAATATTTTCCAAACAAAATGACGGATAAGGAAATGCAATTACTCTATGCTGGATTTTATAACTTCGATCTTTTTCGTATCTCGAGTCACTCATTTGCATATAAAAAAATAGTAACCTAAAGGCATTCATACCTATAAGTATGACTCTCTCATCTCTTTTTGTGAACCGCTTTATCCTCATTAGGGTCACAGTGGTGCTGACGCCAATCCCAGGTGACTTTGGGCCTGAGGCGGGGGACAACACCCTGAATTGGTGGGCATCCAATCACAGGACAGAAGGAGACAAACAACCAATCATGCTCACACTACTGTTATGGGCAATTTAGAATGTCCAATCAGCCTACCATGCATGTTTTTGAAGTATGGGAGGAAACCGGAGTACCCACTGAAAACCCGTACAGGCGTGGGGAGAACAAGCAAACTCCACACATGTGGACCAGCCCGGATTTGAACCCAGGTCGCCCACTATGAGGCCGACGCACAAACCACTCAGTCGCCGGGCCGCCCCTCTGAGAACATCATTGTGAAATTTGTGGACGATACGACGGTGGTGGGGATGATCATAGAGGAGAATGAAGCGGCCTACAGAGATGAGGTCTTTAGACTCATCGAATGGCGCGCTCTCAACAACTCGGCGCTGAACTCAAAAACCAGAGAACTCATCCTAGACTTCCAACGGAACAAGGCTAATCCCTCGCCCTTGTATATTAACGCCGAATGTGTGGATCAAGTGGAAACATTCAAATTCCTAGTAATAGTCCACATCTCTGCTTGTTATGATCGTGGGTGGCGGGCCCCAAAGCAGTCGAGGGTGCGAGTTTAGTTCGTTCCAAATCTTTATTAGGCTCGTCCAGGAAGCTGGAAAGCACATGAGGGGATAGCGGTGGTGGGTCGTTGGCTGTTGCAGGAAGGTCGTTTTCCGTGGCGTCGGTGTGGAGGGTACCGGGTAGGAAGCGAGGTCCTTGTCCAGTGTCTGTTGTCTGTTGACTGTTGTCTGTTGTCTGTTGTCTGTTGTCTGTTGTCTGTTATCCGTTGTCCGTTGTCCGTAATCCGTGGTCCGTAATCTGTGGTCCGTGATCCGTGGTCCGTAATCCGTGTTCCGTGATCCGTGGTCCGTTATCTTTGGTCGTGGGGCTAAGCGTGGTTGGAATCCTGGGAGCAAAACAAGAGGTCATAGATCAACAAGGCAAGCAAGGGGTAACAGTGAACTGATAAGACGATCCAGCAGCATGGCCTTAAATCAGTGTTCTCAAACCGGTCCTCAAAGGGCCGCAGTGGGTGCAGGTTTTCATTCCAACTCAACAAGTATACCTTTTGCAAGTGCAATCAGTTAATTAGAGTCAGGTGCTACTTATTTTAAAGACACCTGATTGGTTAAAATGTCGGCACTGGATCGGTTGGAACAAAAACCAGGACCCACTGCGGCCCTATGTGGAACCGGTTTGAGACCACTGCCTTAAATACTGTTTCTTGGCTAATGACTCGCACCTGGCATCAGTCCTATCATTAGGGGCTGGGCCTGTGATAGGGTGACAGGCCCAACCAGCCACCAGTCTGGTCTGAGGCCTGACACTGCTGACCTTCTGTCTGCAAACACCACACACTCGTCTATCATTGAGAGCATGCTGACCTATGCTGTGCCAGTGTTGTGCTCAAGAAGCCAGGAACCCCACAGGAAAGGTTTGCAGAGTGTGATCAACACAGCCGAAAAGATCATCAACTGCCCCCTACCTATCCTGACCACCATCTACGAATCCAAAGTGCCTTAGAAGGCCAGAGCAGTATAAAAGACAATACGCACACCGGCATCCACCACTTCAACTTGCTTTTGTCTGGAAGGTGCAACAGAGCCATCACAGCCAAGACAAACGGACTCAAGGACATGTAGCACCCTGCATTTTCATACTTGAAACATAGGGAGAAATAATCACAACTGTGATTAGTTGTCATCTTCAATCCAACTTTTACTGTAATCTTTATCAACACAAAACCCCATAATATACAATTACACCCATGTATATATATATACATGTGTGTACACAAGTGTAAATGTACATACAATTTTGGGTTCTAAGATGTTGTTTTTGAAATATACAATATACAATGAAATATCAATAACATAACTACCTTGCTACGACCGTCATATATACTGCGCATATGATGCTAACGATAATGGCGGCCGAAGATAGCGTGCTAAATGCTATTCCATGTGAGTGACCCAAGACTCGCACATTCACGCACACACATCACCTTGAAAAACGGAGAAATAATCACAAGAGTGATTAGTTGTTATCTTCAATCCAACTATTACTGTAATGACTATGAATCTCCCGTGCCTCAAGCCATGTGCTCCGAAACATCAATAATCGAATACCGATACAGACTTTAACATGTCTTTCTTGCTTTTTGGATGAAGAGTGAACACCGATAAACATCCAATCCAAAAGTAGTTGTACATCCAACATGCAATCGTTAATAACTTAAAAAGTTTAGCATTTCACAGACACTTTCTTCCAAAGAGCTGTCACCATACTCAACTCGAGTTTTGCACCTAAGACGTAATCAAGAGTTATTACTACTACTACCTATACTACTTATTTATTATGTTGACCACTTATTTATCTATTACTATTTCAGTGATTATTTATTCATCATTATTGTATTTTGATAATATATGTTTTTGTTGTTTGTTGTTGCATCCATAGACTCAGCGAGTGGAACGCTCTCAACAACTTGGTGGTGAACGTCTCCACAACCATGTAACTCATCCTGGACTTCAGACGGAACAAGCCCGCTACGCTCTGCGGACTTCACTTGGACTACTTACTTAGTTAATATTTATTTAATCATTTGTCTGTATGTTGTTGTCATTTTTGTACTATGTGGTGAAAGCTTTAAATATCATTTTACATGTACAATTAATTGTTTCAACTGAGTGGTGCCGTTGTTGGTTGAGATAAAATCCAGCACCCCAGCGACCCTTTTGAAGATAAGAGTAAGGCCAAATGAATTAATAATCGGAGGTCTATAATATTTTCACAAAAGAAACAAATGTATTCCACATTATCAATGCCTGAGGGGATAGCCGAAAGTCCACTGACTTGAAATCCTTGGTGGCATTAATGGAGAGCAGGAGTTTACCAACTGTTGGAATTTAGGCATTAATAGTTGGATATATTGCCTTGTATATAGGTGTAGTGGGTGTTTGTGAAATAAACATTCATGTCATATTCAGCATCATTGGTGGTGCAAACATCACAACACTCATCAAGAGGGCATGGCAGAGGCTACATCTCCTTAGAGTACTTAGGAAGTAGCAACTAAACACCAACCTGCTGGTGACCTTCTACCGGTCAGACATGCTGACCTACACTGTGTCAGTGTGACACTCAACCTGCACGGAAGCCAACAGGGAAAGACTGCAACACAGCCCAAAAGAACCTCAATTCTCCCCTCTCTACCCTGTCCCCCATCTACGAATCCAATACCCTAGGAAAGGTGAAGATCATCATAAAAGACAATACAGACGCCGACTTTCACCTCTTCAATCTGCTGCCCTCTGGCGGGCGCTACAGGGCCATAAAAGCCAAGACAAAAATACTCAGGACAGTTTCTTCCCAAGAGCCATCACCGTACTCATCTCAAGTTATGTACCTAGGGAGACCCATTCAAGACTTTTAATAATAATAAAAATCAGACATAGGCCTCTCACTGTCTCCTCACTTACCTTCAGTCAGCTAGTAGGAGGCAGATCACCGCCCAACGTTATCTCACCTCTCAGTTCTTACACAGAAGGGATTGTGTGTCGTGCTACCACAAGGTTAGAGTCCTAATGGATGTGGGGAAAAACTGTCCTTAAGCCTATCTCGCTGTACTTTGTGAGACCTGTAACGCCCGCCAGAGGTCAGCAGCTGGAACAGGTTGTGACCAGAGTGGTTTGGGTCCCTGACAATGTTTCTGGCTCTGCTGAGGTAACAAGGGCTAGCAATGTCTTCCAGTGAGAGCAGAGAACAACCAACGATCTTCTGTGCAGTGTCAATCACTCTTTGCATTGCCTTTTTGTCTGCTGCCGTGCTTCCAGCGTACCACACTATGATGCAGTAAGCCAAGATGCTCTCCACAGTTGCTATATAGAATGTTACCAGAAGCTTAGTGTCCAAGTTGTTCCTCCTGAGTGCCACGAGGAAATGGAGTCGTTTCTTGGCCTTCTTCACTCTTGCCGTGGTGTTTGTAGACCAGGAGAGCTTATCCGTGAGGCGGACCCCCATGAATTTAAAGGACTTGACCCTTTCTACCCACTCCATTTATGTTCACTGTGCACCACGAAGACAGTTTGTTGACCTCATCTCTGTAGGCCGACTCATCGAGTCGGACTGGTGGGTTGGTGTACAGTCGTATGAGTACAGGGAGTACAGAAGAGGAGTCAGTACACAGCCTTGAGGGGAGCCAGTGCTCAGTGTAATGGAGGTTAGAGAGGTGGGGACCAAGTATAACAGTGTGTGGTCGGTTTATTAAGAAGTTCTTAATCCAGCAGCAGATGGAATAGGATAGTCTAAGGTGGTAGTTTGTCTGTCAGAATGTCCGGTATTATAGTGTTGAAGGCTGAGCTGTAATCAATGAAAAGAATCCTCACGTGATTCCCATGGTGCTCCAAGTGGCTCAGTGCAGTGTAGAGAAATGGCGATAGCATCCTCAGTGGACCTGTTGGCTCTATAAGCAAACTGGTGAGGGTGAACTGAGGGAAGGATTGTATTCCTGATATGGCGGGCGACCAACTTTTCAAAGCACTTCATGACCACAGGCGTGAGTGTAACAGGCCTATAGTCATTCAGGCTGTCAATGGTTGGCTTTTTAGGGACAGGGATAATAATCAGAAACGGTTCAGTTCCTCAGCTAGTGAGGCATCTGCAATAACAGACATATTATTGTCATTGTAATTGATGATATGTCCTATTCCCTGATACATCTAGTTTGGGTTATTTCCTGTGAAGTGCTCCTCAATTTTCTTTGTACAAGCTGCCTTGGTCTTTTTAATGCCTCTCTTCAGCTCAGCTCTGGCACCGCTGTGTTGTACTTGTCCCTTGACCTGAAGACGATGTTACGGCATTTGAGAGCCTGTGTCTCCTTGTTCATCCAGGGTTTTTGGTTAGGAAAAACCTTTATTCTTTTATTAACAGTGACGTTGTCCGAGCAGTTTTTGATGTAGGACAGTACAGTGACATGAGTGACATAAGACTTATCGTGGACCAAAACTCCATTGGTTGCGAATCACTTTGGTCCCTTTTGTACATACGTACTTATGTGACCACTAATTCATGTTGAATATTAATCTATATTGACTACTTCTTATTTGCCTCATATTCTCACATTTAAGCCGACCCCACGTATAGAAGCCGTACCATTAAAATATCCTTAAAATCACTGAATTTTACAATTTCTCTCTATTCATGGACATAATTTGGGTAAATAAAGTTGGGCAAATAAGTATTCAGTCAAACACCAAATGTGCAGGTTCTCAGACTTGAAAAGATTCGAGAAATCTCTAATTGTTAACATAGATAAACCTGAACCATGAGAGACAGAATGTGGGGAAAAAAGTGAGAATCACATTGCTTGATTAAAAAAAAAAAAATCCAATTTTGAATGGAAAATAGGTATTTGTTCACCTACAAAAAAGCTAGACTTCTGGCTGTCAAAGAGGTCTAACTTCTAACGATCTCTAACGAGGTCTTCACTTGTTACCTGTAGTAAAAGCATCTGTTTTAACTCATTATCAGTATAAAAGACACCTGTCTACAACCTCAGTCTCTCACACTCCAAACTTCACCATGGCCAAGACCAAAGATCTATCGAAGGACACCAGAGACAAAATTGTAGACCGGTACAAGGCTCAGAAGACTCGGAATACGTAAAATGGTTGGTGTAAAGAAATCAATTGTGGGAGCAATTATTAGAAAATGGAAGAAATACAAGACCACTGATAATCTCCCTCAATCTGGTGCTCCATGCAAGATCTCACCTTGTGGCATCAAAATTATAGCAAGAACGGTGAGCAAAAATCCCAGAATCACACTGGGGGACCTGGATGAATGTGTTATGGTCAGATGAAACCAAAATAGAACTTTTTGTTAGAGACACAGGTTGTCATGTTTGGAGGAGTTTGTTTGTCCGCGCCGAGACTTTGTGGCGAGATCAGGGGGATTTGGACCCAGTAGCAGGGAAGCAGTAAGGGACGAGACAAACTGTGCTCATGATAGTAATTTTAATGACTCAAAACGCTTTACAAAATTACAATGACTTGTACATCCCAAAACTAAACTAAACCGGAGCATGGAGAACAGTGCCTTTGCAGCGATGTATGCTGTATCAATGACTACCACTTCCGTGGTGCTTAAATACCCACATCAGGAAGTAATCAAGAATCACTCGCAGCTGCTCTAGTCTAACGGCAAGTCAGGAAGGACAAACGAGCTGTCCCTGACAGTACCTCCCCTCTAAAGGACGGATTCTAGACGTCCTAATGCAGAATAACCATGAGAAGCGAAAAGCAGGCATGGAGGGCGGATGGGCTATAACGGTAACCTCGTCTGGCGAGCATCCGCGCCAGCCCTTGACGATACGAGGGAGTGGCCGGTCTGACCTGCTCCTGACAGAATACTGAAGTGCATCCGAAGAACACCATACCCACTGTGAAGCATGGGGGTGGAAACAACATGCTTTGGGGCTTTTCTTCTGCAAAGAGACCAGGACGACTGATCTGTGTAAAGGAAAGAATGATTGGGGCCATGTATTGAGAGATTTTGAGTGAACATTTTCCATCAGCAAGGACATTGAAGATGAGACGTGGCTGCATCTTTCAGCATGACGATGATCCAAAACACACAGACAGGGCAACAATGGAGTGGCTTTGTAAGAAGCATTTCAAGGTCCTGGACTGGCCTAGCCATTCTCCAGATCTCAACCCCAGCAAAAATCTGTAGAGGGAGTCGAAAGTACGTTTTGCCCAACGACAGCACCAAAACACCAATGCTCTAGAGGAGATCTGCATGTAGGAATGGGCCAAAATGCCAGCAACAGGGGGTGAAAATTTTGTGAAAAATTACAGAAAATCTTTGGCCTCTGTTATTGCCAACAAAGGGTACATAAAAAAGTATTGAGAAGAACTATTGGTATTGACCAAACACTTATTTTTAACCATGATTTCCAAATAATTTCTTTCAAAATCGAAGAGATTTTTTTTTCTCCACATTTTGTCTTCATGGTTTAGGATTAGCCATGTTGACAATTATAGGCCTCTTTAATCTTTTCAAGTAGGATAACATGCACAATTGGTGGTTGACTAAATACTTATTTGCCCCACTGTTTCATAAGGAAGTTAATATGCCTTTCTTTGGAAACGCAAAATATCATATTGTTCAATTTGAAAAAGAAATGAGTCAATCTTGACGATAACCTGATTTTTTTAATGAGAAATTATTTTTTTTTGCCAGAAGTTTAAGATGTTGTGGCGGCCATATTGGTTCTGATGCCGAAATATCTAAATTATTTCGATGATTCAAATTAATGCATTATTTGTCACTTTCAAACAATTTTTTTAAAAAAGAATAAAAATCAATGCGGAATTTTGTTTTATTTTATAAAAAAAAATGCAAATGTATTTCCTTTCTCTGTTCCGAAAGAGTGTTGCCTGCACATAGACAAATTATAGAAGGAAAGTAACGTGAGCAGTACAACCAGGAAGTGTGCCCGTAGGGGTCTAGTGTTCACCTAGTCTCTGGGTGCAAAAATAGCATGACATACACATTACGCAGGTATCAAGGTTGATATTTTAATGATTGACCTTCGGTCAGCCTCAACAACTATTGGGATGTGCTAACATGGTAAACACTATGAACACATCTATCAAGTCTACTCGCCTCTGGCCAGTCAGAGCACGTTTAACAAGTGTAAGGTGGTGACACCCTTAGTGAGCCGTGGCAGAAACAAGTGAGTGAGTTTTATCACATTATATGCTAGATACAGTCATAAACGTCAAAACAAATGTTGTTTAGCGTTTTATCTCTTTTTTAAAATAATTGCATTATGGTGTTTCGTCACTGTCACCTTGCAGTTTCGTACATGTCAAGTCTAATTTATGCACGATAAGCCGTACCCTGGATTCACTCATAATTTTTGCAACAAATACGGTTTAGAAAATGAGGTAATATGTTGACTACTACTACTACTTATCTATTATGTTGACTTTTTATTTATTAATTATGTTTTTACTATTTGTTTTATTATTATTTATCGATTATTTATTTTATTATTATTTGTTTATTATTTATCTGTTTGTTGTTGTTATGTGTGCACTTGCATACTTATTTGTGTTGCTGACTGCTTATGTTGGCTCGACTACTTATGTTGGCTACTTAATTTATTACTTGTTTATAAGGATTTTTATTAATTATTTCTTGTTATTATTCATTGATTATGTATCTGTTTGTTTGTTTGTTATACATTTTTGTGCACTTCCCTTATTTATGTTGACTAATGTTGGCTACTTATTCATTTTTTACGCATTGATTATATATGTATTCTTAATTTGTATTATTCATTGATTTTTTTTACTTGTCTCTTAATTGTTGTTAGTAGTGCACTACGTGGTTAATCTTTAAATCTCATTACACAGCATTCAATTCTATTAAATTCATCACTCAGGACTTACGTTACTCAATAGTAAAAAAAGGCTGATCGTCATTAATCATTGCTTTGGTACTAGAGTAGAAATTATTTGATGAAATAATGTGTAATAATCAATGCCTTTCATGCATGCCAATTTAATAATTGCAGAATTAATGAGTTGCAGCTCTCCTTCGCCGATGCTTTCAAATAGCATACACTTGTCTTTTGTATTGAATTTTTTGTCATGCTATTTGAAAACGTCTACCTTTTGAAAAACACTCCACACTGTGCCATGGACTAATGTGTTTCAGATTATCAGACAGCAGGGGGAAATACGAGAATAGGCCGTGCAGAAGGTGATCAATTAAAAGATTAAGCGTTTTGCAACACATGGCTGCATCTACATTTGGCCCTAATAGCAAAGCCATCAGCTCATTTTCTCGAAGCCTGCCGCCTACTGAAGCGCACTTCTCACATCAAAGCTTCCATGCCTGCATCATCTTCCCATTGGGCAGAAGAGGATGCTAATTTGAAGCCCTTCATGTCTGGCAGTGAAAGACTCCTTCAATTAACTGGCTTTCAGGAGGGTAAAAATGAGTAGGTGGGATTGAAAACAGATGTAGCGACTGAGTCTAGATAGCCAATGGTTCTCATCAAATGAAAGGCCTGTCCCATTTTTTCCTGTGAGGCATATGACGACTTAACAACAAAACACAGCTTCAAAGAATCCACAATAGGAGTAATCTAATTAAAATATTTCAGGGGTAAATGGAGCTTTGATAATTATGAGAGGACAATTAGTATAGTATATATAGTATATATGTGTGTGTGTGTATATATATATATATATATATATATATATATATATATATATATATATATATATATATATATATATATATATATATATATATATATAGATAGATATATAGATATAGATATATAAATATATATATATATATATATATATATATATATATATATATATATATATATATATATATAGATAGATATATAGATATAGATATATAAATATATATATATATATATATATATATATATATATATATATATATATATATATATATATATATATATATATATATATATATATATATATATATATATATATATATATATATATATATATATATATATATATATATATATATATATATATATATATATATATATATATATATATATATATATATATATATATATATATATATATATATATATATATATATATATATATATTTATTTATTTTTTTTTTTTTTTGGTGACATTAGGTCAATACGAAAAATTTTATTTTTGAATAATTTGGGAGGTTTTGTGATTCCTGCTGCTAAAACTTCGATGGCAATGACTATTATTAATATAGGTGGCAGAGTTTTTTTACATTATATAATATTTTAAATTAAAAGATTTTCCTTTGGTTGTGTCCCTTGAGATTTTTTAAATGCAAAAAGTGTGCCGCAGCTCAAAAAAAAGGTGGGGACATGCTGGTTTAGAGGATCTGTGACTCATTAGTTTCTAAGAATATTTAGCCCCACCCTGCGGGCATGTTTGCATAGTGCAGGAGCCGGCAATCCAAAATGTTGAAAGAGCCAGATTGGAACCAAAAACAATGTCTGGAGCTGGTAGAAAATTAAAAACCTTATATAAGCGTTAGAATGTAGGCAACACATGCTGGCAAAATGACTATGTTGGCTACAAATACATAATGAGCCTTCTTGATTATATTTATATTTTCCCTGCAGTGCATCCTGAAGAGCAGTGTTTCCCAACCTTTCTTGAGCTGCGGCACAATTTGTGCATTGAAAACATCTCAAGGGACACCACCATCGGAAAATCTTTGAATTTAAAAATATGTCGCCTATATTAATAATAGGCTTTGGAATCAAAGGTTTTAACTGTCCTAAAGTCACTAAAAGTTTAGGTATGCAGACCGTGAACAATTTCTGGTTCGAGTGAAGAATAAGAAATGTAATGTTTTTAATCACATAATTTTATGACTTTTTCCCAAATATTACTTAAGTCTCCTGATATTATGCAAAAAATGTGCTCGCACAGACTTTATGTCGCCAAAGGTTGATGACCTAGGAACCAAACAACCTCTGGTTTATGTTAGAGAGAGAAAAAATAAAATACTTTCACAATTTGAATCTTCTAAGAGTATAATCTATAATTTAACATTCATCATATTTTGATTTCAACCTTGAAATTGTTCAATTTTAATCTTGTTAAATCCAAATTATTTTCTCTCTCTGAATATTAGATTGTATTACTTGCAATTTTGAACACCTCACCATCACTCATGGCACACCAGTGTGCTGCGGCACAACGGTGGAGAATCGCTGCTGTGGAGCAGTGCCTGTTAAGGATTACAGTCATGTATAGTGACATCTAGTGGGTTATCACTTTAATGTTCTCAGCTCAACCCATAATGCTTTGCGCTGTTGTTTGTATTTATTCAAATAAAGACACATTCTGAAACACGGAGTCAGAAGTGGCTGGCTAAAACTAGAAACAATGGCAAACTATGCGATTCCGGCCCCAAAGGGCATGCAGATGTCCGGGGATTTGGCAAAAAGAAGGGAAGTTTTTCGGGCTGGATTTGAGGACTTTGTGTTAGCCACAGGGCTATACGAGAAACCTGAGAAGGTGCAAGCTGCCGCCCTGAGAGGGCCAATGGGTAACGAGTGCCTCCACGTATTAATGCATAACGTGGTATTGACGGATGACCTAAAGAAAGCCTCAACTGCCATCTTAAATGCATTGGGAGAGTATTTTAAACCTGCAAGAAACGTGACTTATGAGAGATATATGTTTGGTTGCTGCAAACAAGAGTTGTTTAACAAGGCTATAGGAAAGAGCGACATTGTGCGAGTACCGTGGGTTAAAGGATGAGATGATTTGTCACAGGCTCGTGCTCGGAGTTGCAAGTGAGGACACTCGAAGGCGCTAGCTGCGTGAGCAACACCTCAAGTTGCCAGAGGCAGTGGAAATATGTGAGCTTGCTGAGCTGACTGAGAAATGCATAAAAACCATGGAGAGCCCGCAACTACAAGTAGACAGTGTGTATGAAGCAGAGAGACAGACTGGGAGATATAGAATGCTGGACAAGAGAAGAGAGCAGTTGGAATGCAAATACTGCGGAAAAAGCCACAAACGTGGAAGGAACAATGCCCAGCCTGAGGTAAAGGATGTCGGGCATGTGGCGTTGCAAATCATTTTGCTAAGGTATGCCAGGCGGTTAACAGGACCAAGAAAGTAAATGTGCTGGAAGTTGTAGAGCAAGAGATTAGAAATGAAGAGGGATATATGAACAATACGTTCAAGGACACAGAATGCATCAGCACAGGGAATTTAAAAGTCAAGAAATGGTTTGTGCACCTGCGATTGAACAAGAAAAGACAAGCATGCTAGCTAGACACCGGTGCCACTTGCAACGTCATGAGCAGTAGGACCAAAGAGAAATTGTCGCCGGGGCTAGGATGAGACTTTACTCGGGTGAAACTATGCTATCACAAGAGAGATTCCACACAGATTGGAGAGGGAGGAGAAGGCATGCCCCTCACGAAAGAGCAGCTTCTGTACAAGTATGCGGACGTCTTCAAAGACCTCGTTGAGTCAGTCCCAGGTGAAATACACTTTGAGCTTGATCCAAATGACCCCCAGTACATTGCCACCTCGGAATGTTCCTGTAGCATTAAGGGAGAGGGTCAAGGACGAAATAGACAGACACATCAGAGCAGGCAATGTCGCACCAGTGGGCGAACCTACAGCATTGATAAGTAATAGGGTAACAGTTACAAAACCAGAAAAGATAAAACACGCTTGAAGATGTACTGTACAAGCTACCGAAGGCTAAAATATTTACATTGGTCGATCCCCGCGACGGTCTCCTACAGTGCAGACTTGATGAGGAAAGCAGTCGCTTGACAACGTTTTGGACGCCGTGGGGCCGCATGAGGTGGCTCAAGCTGCCATTCGGTGTTTCGGTAGCACTGGAGATCTCCCAACGCAAGCAGCACGAACGTCTAGTGGGCTTACCTGGCATTGAACCAATAGTAGGATGACATCCTGATTGTTGGATCTGGTGACACAGGCATACACTGTACGAGACCACGACAACAACCTGCGTGCGCTCATGGAGTGGTGCAGAGCCATGAGGTTGAGACTCAGTGAGCGAAAGCTGCAATTCAAACTTCAGTCGGTTCACTTCCACGGGCACATACTGTCGTCAGATGGATTGAAGATAGACCCAAAGAAAACACGAGCTCTGGTGGAGATGCCGACTCCCACAAATGCAAAGCCTGTGCAACGCTTCATCGGGTTTGTGACCTATCTCGCCAAATTTCTCCCAAAGCTCTCTGAGACTTGTGAATCACTCCACAGACTCTTGGATAAAGATACAGAATGGCACTGGCTGGCCAAACACGACGACGCAGTAAATGAGATAAAGCGGCTGGTCTCCAACACACCTGTTCTCCGATACTATGACATCACAAAACCTGTCACCATCCAGAGTGATGCCAGCATGAGTGGGCTTGGGTGCTGCTTTCTGCAAGGTGGACAGCAAACTGAACAAAATTGAGAAAGAGTGTCTGAGCATAGTTTTTGTGTGCCAAAGATTCCACCAGTACTTATATGGCAGGGTAATGATCACTGCAGAAAC
>NC_135526.1:10589137-10602060 GCF_051989575.1 Stigmatopora nigra
GTTTTAATTGCTCTAGATGACTCAATTAAGCTTGTTTCTGGATACTAATTGATTTGAATGTAACTGTTGCAGAGAACGGAAAAGCTGTTTTCCTGAGGAGAGCCTGATTTGCTTTTTGTATTTTTTTGATTTTTGGTATGATGAGTTAATTTGTGAAATTGCAGGAAAGGAAACAACAAATATAATTATTGATCTTAACAAGGAAGCAGTGATCAAAATAGAATACCAGCTAGAATATTTGATTTTGACTGATAAGGATTTTTGCATTTTTACAAACTATAGTTATAAAATAAGTACGATTGTTCTTTGTTCATTGGGATTTTAAGCCCAACCACATAGCGGTAAGCAAATGTTAAGCGAATGTTAAGCACACGTTGAAGACAACGACAGAATACAGCAGCTAAAGCAGCAGCAGAAAACACTTACAGCATACACGACAAAAAAAACTGAGGCGATCTAAAAACACTCTATTGATATGAAAACATTGCACCACAGAAAGAAAAGATGCATGGATACATGAAGAAGCAGAACAATCTACAGACGGCCTATTTACAGCTAAAGGCCTACCGTGCCTACCAAAAAATGAATTCCAAAATTGAGCCATGGAAGAAGCCATGTCTCAACAGGGGGGAGGATGTACATGGCAGAGCATGTGTTCCATGTCCCAGAGGTCTAAATACCTACTTCATTTTTTTGTAGGAACTGTTTAATTTGTTACAGACAATGTGCTAGATAACCTCAGGCCCAAACAAGTGCAACGGGGAGACAAAGTTGGAACCTTCGCGAGGTGTTTCCTGAGCGGCCGCCCGTCGCCGCCTTCAAATCCAACAAAATACCACCAACGGCTACCCCCCAGATGAACTAATCCGCGTTCCAGTGCCAGCTCTAGCGCGGCTGAGGGTAACCCCTAGACGCCTGGGTGGCCTAACAACAACAACAACAAGTGCAACAAGTGCAACGTCCAAAAGAGCGTGGGACTTGAGGAGCGAACAAATGGTACGATAAAACCAAGAAATCGATAAAGAACATGTAAGCTGCCGTGATCCTTGTGTCTGCACTGCAGGAGGTGGTGAAGTCTGGTGACCAAATCCTGATTTGAGTCATAAAAAGGAAGTCCTGGTTCTCGCCATGTTGGGAAGGCCCCTTCGTGGTTCAACTCACCACCCCCACCGCAGTAATAGATTGCTGAGAGGTCGACGTGGATTCACCAATCCCAAGTCAAAGTCGTTCGAGACATCGGTGACTCTGAGTAGACTGGAAGTCGGACGGTTCCAAAACTTCTGACATCTGACATCTGCTCACCTGCCACGAGC
Source organism: Stigmatopora nigra (assembly GCF_051989575.1). Taxonomy (NCBI): domain Eukaryota; kingdom Metazoa; phylum Chordata; class Actinopteri; order Syngnathiformes; family Syngnathidae; genus Stigmatopora; species Stigmatopora nigra. The sequence goes on from NC_135526.1 coordinate 10,590,451, forward strand.
ACCCCTCACCTAACCTTGACCTCTCAGTTTTTACACCATCACACAGAAGCCAAAATGAAAACCGCTGCCACACTCATCACTGTGACTACTATCAGTGGTAGCCTGGGTGTGGCTGAATGCCCCGCCCCCAGAGATTCGAGTCGAAAAATGAGACGATGCCGTGCGGCTGTCACTGAGGAAAGTGAAGTCGTATGAAAATAGCAATTCAAAGAACCACTTTGAAGAAAATATGTGATATAATTTTCTGGTATTTCACAAAAAATAACCGGTCTGAATGAAACTTGTTATGTGTGTGGCCGTATACCCATTGCCACAGGTATCCAGACATCCTGAATTCACTGTCTAGGCATCACATTTAAATCTGCAGTGATGCAAATGGTGATAAGATATATAAGATCAAAGTCGGTGAAATTCAAACCACGTGATTCAATTTGGGCCAGTGCCTGGTGACCATTAGGTGGGGTCCACTCCTAATACATTCCTTTTTACTCTACTTTGTACTTTATACTCTTACTTTAATGATGAGTAATGAGTATGTTAATACTTTAGTCCTTTTTTTCTGTTTATGTTTCATGTGCACTGTTAACAGATGCAGTTTTTTATATGTATCATATCTTGTGCTGACCCGGCCCATCTTTTCCAAATCCCAATTTTTAAAGTCAATGTGGCCCCCGGGGTGAAAAGTTTGCCCAACCTGGAATAGGGTGTACGCTGCACGCTGCCCTTTCTAAGCCCAGACACACGCATACATAGACAATGACAACACACAGGAAGAAATTGCACTCGAGACATTGATTCATTGTTGGATTACTGTTGTTTTTGTGGTTCGATTGTTAAAAAAAAGAGGAGAATAAAAAGTCATTTTGTTACAAGAATAGTTTGAAGTTACAGAACAGTAATCTAAAGAAAGGAAGATGTTACAGATTACAGTAATGTATAGTGACATCTAGTGGGTCATCTCTTTAATGTTCTTAGTTCGACCCATAATGCTTTACATTAGGGGTCTCAAATTCTCGGCCCGGGGGCCAACAGTGGCCCCCGGGACGATAATTAGCGGCCCCCATCTTAATATGAAAGATTAATGTTCGTGCGGCCCGCAACATTGATATGAATGACACTGTGTTCGGAGCTGGATGAACCAATCCCGGTGAGGTATACGGCTCTGGAGGGCAGGACATTGGCCGGGCTGTCCAGTGCCTCGCTCACTCACTCATTCATTCCTCCAATCAGCTGGGCGGGGGAGAAGCCATGAAGCCAATCACTCCGCTCGGCACGCACAGTCCTCTGCTGCTCTCAGCATAGAACTGAATGAGGTTCTATGATCCGTGATCCAGCTTGTCTGTGTCTGTAGCCATCTCCACGAGTAAAACTGAAACTTAACAGTGAGTGCGTTAACATTACATTTGAGAAATTCGAAGAGCTGCCGTAATCCAATACGATTGGAGAGCGAAAGTGCGTATGCACCACAGACCTGTGCGATTAATACTTAATAGTTCAATCTGAGACTCATTCCAAGTGTAAACACATATTACAGCCCCAGAGATGTCTGCCGTGAAGAGAAATGTCAGTGATGAGCACAGCCAGTTTGAAGAAAAGTGGGGAGTGCAATATTTCTTTGTTGAGCACAGGGGCACCCCGATGTGTCTCATTTGCACTGAAAAAGTTGTGGTGCACAAGGAATACAAATTGAAACATCATCATACAACGAGACATGCTGAGGAGTATGAAAAATACCAGGGAGATGAGAGAGCCAACCAGGTTGCCAGTCTTAAAACACGTCTTCTGAGGCAACAGGATTTCTTCAAGAAGGCTACCAAAGAAAGTAATGCAGCAGTCGAAGCTAGCTTCGCCGTTTGTGAGCTGATTGCTAAAGCAGGAAAGCCATTCACAGAAGGTGAATTTATCAAAAAGTGCATGTTACAGGCTGCACATATTGTCTGTCCAAAAAAGAAAAGTCAGTTTAACCACATCAGCCTTTCTGCCAACACCGTGGTAGAGCGCATTTCTGACCTGTCAAGTGACATTTATGATCAACTGTGTGAGAAAGCGCAATGTTTCAGTGTATATTCAGTGGCTCTTAATGAGACCACAGACATCACGGACACTGCCCAGCTCGCAATATATGCCCGTAGTGTTGATGACAATTTTGAAGTGATGGTGGAGTTGCTCACAGTAATTTCAATGCATGACCAGACCACCGCTAAGGAATTATTTCACCATCTGTATGATGCCATTGAGAATGCCGGTTTGCCATGGAAAAGCTTTGTTGGAATAACAACTGATGGAGCCCCATCAATGATGGGGAGGAAGAATGGACTGGTAGCAGTTGTTAATAAAAACGGAAGAGGAGGGTGTGGAGGAGGCCATAGCTCTGCACTGCATTATCCATCAGCAGGCCCTTTGCAGCAGATCCAAATCAGATCAAGGGGCTTAAAGCACAGAAGTTGCCGTGCTTTTTTAGAGGAAATGGAGTCTGAATATGGGGATGTGCTCTACTTCACTGAGGTACGTTGGCTCAGCAGGGGAAACGTGTTGAAGAGATGTTTTGAGTTGAGAGCAGAAGTAAAAGACTTCATGGAGATAGACAGGGTTGGTGTTCCTGTACTAAGTGATCCCAAATGGACTTAGCTTTTCTTGTTGATATCACACATGATCTTAATGTACTGAACAAGAAGCTACAAAGCCAGGGGCAACTTGTCAGTGTTGCCTATGACAACGTGAGAACATTCTGCACTAAACTTGTCTTATGGAAAGCCCAGCTCTCTCAGACAAACCTTTGTCATTTCCCAGCATGCAAGGCTCTTGTGGATGCAGGCACACCATTCAGTGGTGAGAAATATGTAGAGGCCGTTTCAAAGCTGTAGGTCAGGGGTGTCCAAACTTTTTGCAAAGAGGGCCAGATTTGGTAAGGTGAAAATGTGTGCGGGCCGACTTTTAGCCTGACATTCTTTGAACCATTAACATTAAATGCAAATTAGCTTTTTGGGATTTTTTTTTTAATTACAAATGGCATACTTTTACTTTTACATTTTTTTTACATTTAGGTTTTTACCGAAATCAAAAACCACAAAAAATTAAGAAAACTATCAAGGATATCTAAGTTCATGTGAAACATCACATATTATTCACTATTATATGCTCACTGTAGGAACAGTGTTGAAAACAAAACAATGATCACTGCATATTCAAACTGTGATTTTGACCATCACAAAAAAAATAATGAACTGAGATTTAAGAATTTATTCAACTCAGAGGACTTAACAAATATCTTGCCTGCACTAATGTGAAGGGTGATACTGGGATCTTGACTGCAGTATGTAGTCCAGGTCTTCATCGCACGCTAACGAGAAAAAGTCAAACTCAGTTCCTTTTGCCTCTAACTGTCTCTTAATATCTAATGAAACGTCTTCAATTCTCCGTGCTACAGTATTACGAGCCAGGCAAATATTGGCAAACTCTTGCTTCTTCGCGGGACAAATTTTCTCAACCATTTTCATTACACAGTCTTTAATAAATTCACCGTCACTGAAAGGTTTGCAGTGCTTTGCAATTAGCGTTGCCACTTCGTAGCTTGCCTTTGTGGCATTTTCATTTGACTCACGGGCTCTTGTGAAAAAGCTTTGCTGTGCCGTTAAAACAGCTTCCAGTTGCTTCACTTTTTCACCGCGTTCGTTCCCAGTTAGCTTGTCGTAGCTAGCATGTTTCGTCTGGTAGTGCCTCTTAATGTTGAATTCCTTGAAAACAGCCACAGTCTCTTGGCAAATTAGGCAGACACAGTTGTTTCGTATTTCAGTGAAAAAATACTCAAATTTCCACTTCTCCTGGATGCGGCGGCCCTCCCGGTCAACTTTCTTTTTTTTGTTTACATGTTAGAAATGGGCTGGGCTGAAACAATGACGAAAGGGTCACGGCGGCCAGAGTGCGGCCACGGGGCTACTGCCATCTTCTGGTGAAGTGAAAAATAGCTTTTTGTACACATTTATTTTATACTGTGGTCAACAGTGCTGGCGGGCCGTGTATTATTGATTTCATGATAGAGGCCGTGGGCCGGTAAAAATTTGTCCACGGGCCTTATTTGGCCCGCGGGCCGGACTTTGGACATGCCTGCTGTAGGTGGAATTTGATCACAGATTTCAGACTTCAAGCCACTGTATATCTACTGTATGCTCATTATTATTTTATTTTCTTTATTACTGATTGATTTATTTTTTATTCATCTTTAAGTTAATTTATTCAATTCATTATATTTTGCTAAAAAATAAAGATATTTGATTACGTCGGAATGTTTTTTCAGCGCTTTTCTTGTGGAAATCCTGATGCGGCCCAGTTTCACCCAGACTCTGCCTCTAGTGGCCCCTGGATTTGAGACTCCTGCTTTAAACAGTTGTTTGAATTCATTCAAATAAAGACACGATCTGAAACAGGGCCTTCCCAACCATTGTTCCGCGGCCCAAAACAAGAAGAATTCTTGTGTCTTGTTTGCCCGCCCACAGAAACCATGTTAAACATAATAATATATTGTCTCCCGTCTTTTCCATTTTTATTTTTTTAAAGAAAAAGCTCCGGGGAGCCATTAAGGCAGCGATGTGGGTTACTAGCTCCAGCCTAGTGGTATGATTTACACCAGCCAACAAGCATCGTAATACTGAAAACACGCGACTACTGGATCGGATCCGATCTTGTGACCAAAGCCGAAATCTCAAACTGCAGTGGTATTTCTAATTACAAATGCTTCAAATTACACATTTTTTCCGGTTACAAAACGCTTTGAGATGTAAAATTTTGTTTCAAAATACCATAATCTGTCTGAGTTATGAACAAGAAAAGAGACATTTGTATAAACATAACATGGAAATGCTTAAACATTTGCCGTCAAGTTCACTTTCTCCAAGCAGCATGCAATCCATCCTTAGTTGTTGCACTCCTTCAGACAGCAACACCCACGGACTTAGCCAAATTTAAAACTCTACAGCACACCCATTACCAAACGCGCCCGCAAAATCACCACGGGGAGCATGTGGCCACATGACGTCTAGCGAGTGACAAGAGAGAGTGAGAGAGCTTCGAGCTAGACCAACCCTTACACTGATTGCATGATTGAACTGATGTGTGTTCGAGTTTTATTTTTGTTTGGTCCGGTGTTGTGTCGTCATTCTAATGGCTTAATGAATAGTTTTCCTAAATGTTTTCTATTTTTATTCTTTTTTGCAGAAATGTATTTAATACTAAGGTGACTCCTGAGTTCAAATCCAGGTTGGTCCACCTGTGTGGAGTTTGGATGTTCTCCACAGGCCTACGTGGCTTTCTCCTGGGTACTCCGGTTTCCTCCCACCTTCCAAAACCATGGATGGTAGGCTGATTGGAAATTCTCAATTACCTCTATGTATGGGTGTGAGTGTGCATAGTTGTTTGTCTTCTTGTGCCCTGCGATCGGCTAGCCACCGATTCAGGGTGTCCCCCGCCTGTGGCCCAGATTCAGCTACGATAGGCACCAGCACCCCCTACCTCCCTAATGAGGATAAAGCGGTTCAGAAAATGAAATAATGAATGAATATTACATACAAAATGAGCATATTATACTATACTAGCGGTTAGTATTAAACATTGCGGAAAGAATGATGCAAAGTCATTGTAAAATTTTCCTCTACTTCTGAAATTCCAAGTTTCGTAAAAACTTCTGGAACCAATTAATGTCATAACTGTCAACCTCGCTCAATGGCTCTCCTTATTATTGATTGTAATTCTCCTTATTATTTGATAATAACCCTTACAAACACAACACAATACATATATACCCACAAAGTACACAGATAAAAAAAGTCTAAAATTTTCCCCAAAGTGACGAGGTACCCAATCAGTGGGTGCGCTATATTCAAAATTCTGTAGATGTCGCTTTATGACACTGACAGTTTGACTATCCGGGTACATTGTTTGCTGACGCGCTATATTAATGTAGTGAGAAGGTGGACTGGACTGACGACAGGATGCAAGTGTTGAGAAAGAATAGAGCACATACCTAAAAATATACAGAAATGGAAATACAGTCATACCTCTATTTACGAACTTGGTTCCAGACATTTTTCGTAACTTGAAAATCTCGTAAGTAGAGCAATACTTTATATGTAAATTCACTAATTCATTACAAGGTCCACACACAACTTCCAAGTACACACTTTAAAATTGGTCAACATGTGGCATTTTTGTAATAAAGATGTGAGGAGCACATAAATACGAGAAAATTATTATAAAATTATTTATCAATGTCACGAAATGAACCTACCCGTGTTGAAACGCATGGGAACAAGAGAAAGCTACCTGGATGCAATATAGAGATAGCACACAATCATGAACACAAATTTAATAAACACAGGATTAAGAAGTCAATCAACAACATTAATCAACAAATCAAATCAAAAGCTTTTATTGTCATCATACACAGCGCCACATATGCAAGTGACAGAGCAAAGACATCAGCGTTTGTTCAAGAATATGCCACCATCAGTGGACGAACGACGGACAAGCCAATGCGTACCGCCATGCGAGAGCTGCATATGGCCATCGCCAGCCGGCGACCCTCACCCCGGCAGAAGATGGAGTCACCCTTCACCATCGATGAACTGAAGAAGGCGCTGACGCAGCTCAAACCACACAAGGCAGCGAGCCCAGATGAGATCGCGCCCGACCTCCTCAAACACCTCACCACATCGCTACAGATCGAGCTTCTCCCCATCATAAACAAGAGCTGGCTATCAAAATGGTGCCCACAATACTGGCGTGAAGCCACCGTCATTCCCTTCCTAAAAAAAGGGAAAGATCCAGCGGACGTAGGAAGTTACCGACCGATTGCCCTGACGTCTGCTATTGGAAAAGTTCTTGAACGAATGATTGCAAACCGACTGTCATGGTGGCTGGAGATGAATTCCATCCTCAGTCCCTGGCAAGCCGGTTTTCGAAAGGGTCGCAGCACCACCGATCAATGCCTCCGGCTGTCCCAGTTCATCTCCGACGGGTTCCAGTCGTCGCAACGCAAACGCACAGTTGCTACGTTTTTCGACTTCAGCAAAGCGTATGATCGAGTATGGCGGACAGGTTTGCTGCTTAGTATGACAAGACTCGGGATCCCCCTACGGTTCGTTGAATGGCTTGCCTCCTGGTTCACCAATCCCACAGCGCGAGTGAGAATCAGCACTGCCACTGGTCGGAGCAGAGTATTCAAGGAAGGCCTCCCTCAAGGCTCCGCCCTTTCACCCATCCTGTTTACCATTTACAATACATCAACAGCCTGCTGGAGAAGTTTGACGACAACACTATGGTGAGCGCCTATGCAGATGACCTAGCCATCGGCAGAGCCGGTAGAAATAAAGAACAGGTAGCCGAGGAGCTGCAAAGAGAGGTGGATAATGTGGTGTGGTGGAGCTCCCAGGCAAAGCTCACCCTCAATACGTCCAAGTGTGAAACTGCCTTCTTCAGTCTTGACAGCGCAGAGGCATCGTGGCAGCCCGACATAGCAATATCCGGTGAAAGGTTGTCCTGCAACCCGTACCCGACCTTCCTGGGAGTCACATACGACAGGCTACTCACGTTTGGGGAGCATGCCAACAAGCTCTGCCGTTCAATGCACGGGAGAACCAACCTGCTCCGGCTAGTATCGGGCACAACATGGGGATGGCACAAGCCGGACCTCCGCAGAGTCTACACAGCGACTCAACGCAGCCTAGCAGAATATGCCGCCCCAGCCTGGTACCCCTGGTTGTCAGCCACTAACATCGGCAAACTTGAAAGAGTACAACTAGAGGCCGCAAGAGCAATCACACACCAACTGCGAACGACTCCTGTTGAAGCAGTTCGAGCCGAGGCGAATCTCCCTACCCTTGCATCTCGCCTTACAGCTTCCTCAAGAATCAAGGCTGACGACTGGGCACACCTTCCCGCAACCGATGATCGCCGCCAGCTCCTGGAATCCAACATCCGATACCGGCTTAAAAAACGCTCTGATTGGCGCAGTCTAGCATCCCAGCCTACCTCATCCATCACCCCCGACAACCGACACACACAACCGCCATGGGATCTCCCGCCCCCCATCCAAGCCATCTACACACCAACAAACAAGACGATGCCGCAAGAAATACAACTGTCAGCCGCAGCGGCAACGGTTGAGTCAAACGCATCCAACGCCGAACTCCTGCTTTTCACCGATGGTTCGACACGTGAAGGCACGTCGGATGGCGGAGCCGGCCTCGTCGTCCTCAAAAACGACCAAGTGGTACATGAATGGCATGCCCCCACGGGTGTCCATAGCAGCTCCTTCCACTCAGAGGGAGTTGCCCTTGCCGAAGCTCTACGCTGGCTCACCACTACAACCTGGGAAGTAGCCACGATCGTCTGTGACTGCAAGCCGTCTCCAACCCCTTCCCAACCGACGCGGTCATCATCGACCTACAAAAGACGGCAGCAGACCTGGCAGTCGATAAGCAATTGTTGATTATCTGGGTCCCCGGCCACTGCAACCTACGTGGAAACGAACTTGCAGACGCCCAGGCGAAACTCGGGTCAAACATGCCTCAACCCGAGGTTGCGCCAGATGCTGCCACCCGTCGAGCCATCATCCGTCGCGAGTGCCGACCTCCTCCAATCCAGCACACGCGACTCCAGGAAGTCTTCCAACGAGGACCCGATGAACGGCGAGAAGCGGAACTCTCTCGGGCTGAAGCTACGGACCTAGCCCGATTCCGATGCGGCCATCATACATCCCTTTGACGATGGCAACACCTCACGGGGAAGACAGATCCTCGCTGCAGATTATGCGGCAAGGAGAAGGAATCGTCGGAACATCTCTGGCTGCGGTGTCCGGCACTGCTCGCAGAACGACACCAACGTCAGATCGGTCAAACAATGTCAGAACTCGTCTCCCTCCCCCAAGGCAGTCTACCGCATCTGAGGACCATCCTCAGGCGGCTGAGGTGATTTAACAACAACAACAACTACACAGCTGTGTATAACAACATTAGTGGTGTTACTCCACAAAGTGCATTTTCCCAGTAAAAAAGACAAAAAGGTAAAAGAAAAATATAAAAAGGCACATCCTCCGTGCCATGGAAACGTGTCAACGTTACATGTAGCATTCAACACTTGACGAATACAACACATGCGGTTTAAGACCCTGTTTCCAATTTATTGCCAACTTTCATGTTTTCTCAATGGGTGTCAGTTCTTGAGCTTTGTTTCTAAGTGTAAGTGTAAGTTTGTAATTGGATTGGATTGGATAACTTTATTCATCCCGTATTTGGGAAATTTCGTTGTCGCAGTAGCAAGAGGGTGAGGATGCAGAAATAGGAGGCATTTTAGACATAAATTGATAGGTAATAAGTTAATAAATAAATACATGAATCAATATATAAAGATATATATATATATATATATATATATATATATATATATATATATATATATATATATATATATATATATATATATATATATATATATATATATATATATATATATATATATATATATATATATATATATATATATATATATATATATATATATATATATATATATATATATATATATATATATATATATATATATATATATATATATATATATATATATATATATATATATATATATATATATATATATATATATATATATATATATATATATACATATATAAATGCATATATACATACACATAGATGAACGTGCATGCATACGGTAGATCCTAACACAGCCATTTTTTTAAAGAGCCTGACAGCTGATGGGAGGAAGGATCTGTTGAAGCGCTCCTTCCTGCAACGAGGGTGCAGCAGTCCATTGCTAAAAGACCTTCTAAGGGACTCCACAGACTCATGTAGGGGGTGGGAGGTGCTGTCCATGATGGACATCATCCTGGTCAGCATCCTCCGCTTTCCCACTTCCTCCACAGAGTCCAAAGGACAGCCCAGAACAGATCTGGCCCTCCTGATCAGCTTATTCAGCCTGTTCCTGTCCCTCTCCGTGCTCCCGCATTCCCAACAGACCACTGCATAAAACACTGCAGATGCCACCACAGTGTCGTAGAAAGTCCTCAGCAGTGACTTGCTCACTCCAAAGGACCATAGACTCATCAATAGGTAGATAGAGGGGGCTATGGCCCCTTTTGTACAAGGCATCTATGTTTGTGGACCAGTCTAGTGTTGTTGAGATGAACACCCTGGTATTTCAAATTCTCTTTCATAGATATAGATACAAATACATACATGCACATATATATATACATACAAATAGATACATACATATAGATATACATACAAATACATACATACACAAGGATATACATACAAATACATACATATGATAGGTCTGAAAATACAACTTCAGGAGCAGCTCCATACCATTATCATAATCCAAAAAATATGAGTCCAAATCAAGATAGCAGGGAGGATTGAGGGAGGGAGATGGGGGTTAAATTGTACCTCTTGGTCGATAGCACAGGTAGGAAAGCTGGAGTGGGGTAAAAGGATAGTAATCGGCAGGTGGATGATTGGGAGGCTGTAATCGGCGTGAGCGTCGACGTATTCCCGCTGGGTCCATGGCTGGTCAGATCTTTCTGTCACAAATGCCCGGGTGTCAAAGGTGGTTGTACCCAAATGTGGAGGAACAATCAAGGAACAGATTGTTTGTGATAACAAAACATTAATAACTGAGGCAGGGTTTTCAGAAAATAACAAGGACTTAGAATCAAATAACAAAACTAACCTGACAGGAAGACATGAGGAACATGAAATATGGCATAGCAACGGCAGGTGAATACAATGGAAATGGACAGCATATGGAAAAAAAGCAAAACAAAACCAGATCCTGACATCTAGGTTAATGTGGTGGTTGTAAATATTCACTTTTTTTTAATTCTACCTGTCATTTACAGTTTCATCTATGTGCAGCAGCACAACAAATGCTACATTTTAGCCTATAACTTTCAAAACTTCATTTCACCTGACACAGGGATTTCATTCCTTTCTACCTTGCGGTAGTGGTTGTCTTGAGTCGCAACAGTAGCTATGCATAGCACCAGGAGGAGGTACATAACATCCAAAAATGCCCGAAAACAACAATAATGGGTCATGCCATCATGATGCTTATCAGGCTGCCTCAACCTCCCTCAATTTTGGATTATTGTCACCCCAAGTTAAATTCTACCAAGATGTATTCAGCAGGGTGATGCTCGCTCCCGGAGCTGGCGGCCATGGGAGCAGACTATGCATTGACTTGAATTCCAAACAACCAGTTGAGGAAAAGGCCATAATTTATCGCTTGTAAAAAAAATAAATAAAAAAAAACGTGCCTTAGAGGTTTTGCGTCATCGCCGTTATTAATGCATTTAACTGACAACATTAGTATATTACAGTGAAACCTTTACTTCCAAATGCTTCTACATATGGCTTTTGCAAATTATTAAATACTTTGAGGAGCAAAAAGGGAGAGGAACAGAGAGAATGAGAGGGACAATGAGAGAGCGGGTGAGAGAGGGCGATAGTGAGTGGGCGAGAGCGAGATAGCGCGAGAGCGAGAGACAGAGAGAGGGTGGGGGAGAGAGGGACGGAGGGAGAGAGAGGGAGATAG
>NC_135526.1:10602080-10607080 GCF_051989575.1 Stigmatopora nigra
TAATGATGTTTCAAATTGTATTTCTTGTGCACCACAACTTTTTCGGTGCAAATGAGACACGCCGTAGTGCTCAACAAAGAAATATTGCACTCCCCGCTTTTCTTGAAACTGTCTGTGCTCATCACTGACCTTTCTCTTCACGACAGGCTTTGAAACGGATATCTCTGGGGCTGTAATATGTGTTTACACTTGGAATGAGTCTCGGATTAAACTTTTAACTTTCAGTCGCGCGGGTCTGTGGCGCATGTGCACTTTCGGATTGAACTTTTAACTTTCAGCCACGCGGGTCTGTGGCGTATGCGCACTTTCGCTCTCCGATCGTATTGGATTACGGCAGCTCTCCGAGCCGAGCAGAGTGATCGGCTTCAAGGTTTCTCCTCCGCCCAGCTGATTAGAGGAATGAATGAGTGAGTGAGCGAGGCACAGGACAGCCCAGCCAATGTCCTGCCCTCCAGAGCTGTATACCTCACCGTTATTGGTTCATCCACCTCCGTACACAGTGTCATTCATATCAATCTTGCAGGCAGCATGGACATTAATCTTTCATGTTAAGACGCGGGCCGCAAATTATCATCCCAGGGGGCCGCAGTTGCCCCGCGGGGCGGGAGTTTGAGACCCCTGGTTTACAATGTTCTACCAAAAATTACACCCAAAAATTGCTTAAACAGGTAAAATTTGTCAGCCTTTCTTTTGAAATTGACCGCCACTTTTCCCTTACTTTTTCCTAAAAGGCATATTCCTGCTTCTGTATATTCGATACATTCCTTTTTTGCATTCTTTACATATTTTTTCCGCCATCATTTTCACCAATTATGCCAAAAAGAGGAGTTCTCATTTCGTAACGAGTTGGGAAAGGGGTATACAATTGCAGCGCACCAAGATGGCAGCACAATCTTCTCTATTCAAAAGTGGTGGCAAGGTTCCAACCTCGGCGGGAGCTCATGATTCTGCATCTACAGGTGTGGTCAAAAGTTTACCTACACTTGTGAATGTATACATAATCTCATGGCTCTTATGAGTTTCCAGTTATTTCTACAACTCATTTTTCTCTGATAGTGATTGGAACAGATACTTGTGTCACAAAAAACATTCATGAAGTTTGGTTCTTTAATGACTTTATTATGAGTTAACAGAAAAAGGCACCAAATCTGCTGGGTCCAAAATATACAAACAGCAACACAAATTAGCAATTTTGGTGATTTAGAAAGTTGTGTTCTGAAGGAAAGTTCTCTGGTCAGACGAAACAAAAATCGAGCTGTTTGGCCATAATGTCCAGCTATGTTTGGAGGAGAAAAGGTGAGGCCTTTAACCCCAAGTAGACCATGCTTACCGTCAAGCACGGTGGTGGTAGTATTATGCTGTGGGGTTGTTTTGCTTTCAATGCAAATGGTGCTTTACGGAGAGTAAATTGGATAATGAAGAAGGAGGATTACCTTCAAGTTCTTCAAGTTAATATAAAATCATCAGCGGCAAGATTGGGTCTTGGGCGAAATTGGTAGTTCCAACAGGACAATGACGCCAAACACACATCAAAAGTGTTAATGGAATGGCTAAATCAGGCTAGAATTAAGGTTTTCGGGTGGCCTTCCCAAAGTCCTGACGTAAACTCCATTGAGAACTTGTGGACAATGCTGAAGAAACAAGTCCATGTCAGGAAGCCATCAAATTTAACTGAATGGCACTAATTTTGTCAAGAGGAGTGGTCAAAGATTCAACCAGAAGCTTGTGGATGGGTACCAAAAGCGCTAAATTGAAGTGAAAATGCTGTATTTATATTTTTGACCCAGCAGATTTAATCGCTTTTTCTGTTCACCCATAGTAAAGTCGTAAAAGAACCAAATTTCATGAATGTTTTTTTTCTGTCAGAAAGAAGTATATGTTCCAATCACTCCATCAGAGAAAAATCAGAGTTGTAGAAATAACTGGAAACTCAAGAAAGCCATGACATTGTTCTTCACAAGTGTATGTAAACTTTTGACCACATCTGTATATCATGCATGGTTACATGCTCAGATGCCTATCACTGAGAGTGTTGACTTTGCAGGGTCAATATCACCTGTGTGGCAACAACCCCCCCCCCCTTTTCTCCCTCTCTCTCCTCTCCGTGAAATCTGTCCAATTCTAAAACTATTAAAAACATTTTAGTACTATGAAACCACTAGTTAATTGTTACTTTTGTTAATAGATGGCGAATTAGAACAAATACAAATGTTTTTCCAATCAAATATCCTGTTTTTGGTGTTTTGTTCAGATGGTTGGAACAAATACATTTAAATTGTGATTAGTTCATTCTTGTGGGAAACGTTCATTTGAGTTACGAATAAATCGACATACGAGCTCAGTCCCGGAACGAATTAAACTTGTATCTCTAGGTACCACTGTGTATTAAACATTTTACTGTATAGCACGTATTTAAAATGCTTACATGACAGGCCCTTTAATTTCTTCAGGTGCTCAAGTGGTCTGATGTTTGTCGACCTCCGGCCTCCAGCCCTGTCCAGCCATTTAGCGCAGTGGCTCAGGCAGATGTTGATGATTTCAGTCGACAGGCTGTAGCATTCTTAGAGGATCGCCTACAACTGGATAATGGAATTGGACCGTCCAAGATAATCCGTACGTATCCTAGGTAAATTTTGGTAAATGGTAATTATTTACAGTATCTTGGTCCTTTATCTGTGATATGATATAGTGCCTTGTGAAAGTATTCTGCCCCCTATTTCAACCTGTCGCCACATTTCAGGCATCCAACATAAAGACATTAAATATTTTTTGTAAAGAATCTATAATTGGACTACATTCGTGAAGTGAAATGAAATATATTGGCTATTTTAAACTTTTTTTAACAAATGTAAAACTGAAAAGTGAGGTGTTCAATATTATTCAGCCCCTTTACTTATCATGCAGCAAACTCACTCCAGAAGTTCAGTGTTGACTGATGATGATAAATTGAATCCACCTTTGTGTAATCAAGTCTCAGTATAAATGTACCTGCTCTGTCTCAGTCTCAGCATTCTGTTTAAAGTGCAGAGACCGAGGATCTCCCAAGCCTTAAACATCTCAAGGAGCACTGTGCTCATATTGAATTGGAAGTAGTATCAGACCTCACTGATAACCAAGACCCGGGCGTCACTCTAAACTTTCACCATAAACAAGGAGTGGACTTTTCAGAGATGCTGCTAGGGGCTCATGATCACTTTGGATGAAGTATAGATATCTACACCTGAGGTCGGAGTATCTGTCCATAAGACAAGAATCAGTTGAACAGTGTACAAATCTGGCCTTTAGGGAAGAGTGGCCAGAAGAAAAATATTTCTTAAAAATATCAATGAAAAGTCTCATTTAGACTTTGCTACAAGCCACTCCATGTTCCTGTTTGGGATCTTTTTTTTTTTTTTTTTTTTTTTAATTTTCAGACTGGCTGGGGTTACATCCTTATCCCGCGAGCGCAGATTGAACCTCATTTGGTTCTTGCTCTTCTATGTCTCGCTGCTGTCTCCTCACACTCTTTGGTGTGTGTGTTTTTTTTCTAGTGATAAAACTTCCCTGTTGTTGTATGCTTTCTTGAATGATTTGCATGGAATTTTGTTTGTTCTGCAGAATTGCATTCATTTTGTATGTGGATTTTGTCCTTTGGGTGAACCAAAAACAAACAAATAAGAATACTGAGGAATTGTAACACATCCAAAGAACAATGAGAAGGCATAACATCAACACTCCTGCAAACCACACAACATTCCGCCAGAATTGTTGTTTTGTTTTTGGTATCAACTCATTAGCTGCCATTGACAACGATGGGTATCCAATCCAATTTGAATGGGCTTCTGGCAGTGACCGACCAATGATTGAAACACAATCACTCAATTTAAGCCTTCCTCATTGAAATGTATTTATTGTTTCTGATAGGCAATAAATGAGTTAGAGGTATAATTTTTATGGAACAGTCAAGGCACTCGTGATAGATTGCCTGAGAGTAAAATTCGATTCAGCCTGCTAGTTTCATTCGGGCCTGAAAATGTCTAGTTTGTACCGTGACATGGCAATGTGCCCATTGCAATACTTACACTTTGTTGGAATCTGCATACATGACTTAACAATTGAATTAACAATTGTTACGGTCTCATCAAGATCTTAGTATTATGGCGACAGTCTGTCACAACTGCTTGTTGAGGCTTTACTTTGAGTTTAAAGAGTTTCATTTCGGTGCTTTTTGTTGTTAATCACACGTCTGAATGTCCAAGCTGTTCCCCATGTCCTCACTGCCAAAAAACATAGTTCTGTAATCCTAGTATGAATGCATATTTACTGTATATTCAAGTTTTTCACAATGATTTGAAAAATCTCAATACAGTATAAAATCAGACCATAAACTGTTTAATTGTCAATCATAATAATGCTTTGAAAAAACATATATCAATTACCTTTTCTTTATCTGCCTAGCCATCGTCTCCCATGATTCCATTCTTGGTGAGTTGATACAATGTCCGCAGAAGCCTGTCAAGGTAAAGTCAATGCTCACTGACAAAACCCAAGATCAGCGTTTGCCTTGTCACAGGTCACCATACCTCCAGTACTTTGGGTGGTGTAAAAGAAATGTACCTCTTCAATTTTGTGCAAAGATGATAGAACAAGGAAGCGACACTGACCCTGAGGATTATGTCTTGGCGAAGTGCTCCCACATGGAGAGCCATGGGCTATCGCTACATCTGTCAAACTGCCATGAATGTCTGGAGCTAGAAAATAGCACAATTGTATCTGTCAAATATTCTTCAGCCAAGAACACTTCAAGTACCCCTGATGATTATTTGGAGAGTGTACATGAGACTTTTGATGACTCTGGACATGATGTCAAAAGTTTTGCATGCAAGAGCTTTGGATTTGACAACAAACCGCCAAATGTTCTAGTGTACACAAATGGCAAGAACGAGCGTTTTCAAGCCGTTCATCAGATATTAGCACAGTGTCTAAACACAGAAAAATACATTATTTATTGCCTTCAGCCA
>NC_135526.1:10639580-10697402 GCF_051989575.1 Stigmatopora nigra
TTTCTGTCTGGATACTTATTGTGATAACCTGACATCTGGTTTGCTAGGGCATACCTTGCTATATGCAGAGGTCGTTTCATCTACCATGGACCTGGTTGAAGGGTAACAGTTACATGTTTTTATTATCTAGTATTTATTAGAATCCCAGACATAGTTAGTATGAATGGCTTCTATTTTTTTTTACATAAACATATGCTCATGTCCATTACTAAAATTCAGATCACACACCTCTCATATTGCATTGTATTTTCAGCAGAAACCTGCCATCCATCTTTCCAGGTGTGGCGAACATGTTGCGCACAAAGAGCAAACATTTTAATGTCAAAGAGCCAAACACACCATGCAATGTTATTCACGTTAACAAAAATCCAATCTGCCAAATTATTTATAAAATATAATTTATTTTTAATGGGCCCGGGAGAGGGAAGCCTGGGCCTCCCTACTAAAGCTGCTTTCCCCGCAACCCGACTTCAGATTGAGCGTCAGAAAACAAAAGGAGATGATAGATGAGGTGCTGGTTCAAGTGCCCAAGAAAACAATTTCTACAAGTGGGAACAAAAAAGTTTAAGAAAACATCTTTCATCTGCTTCCATTCAATAACCACTTGGTTTCTTGCGATTGGCTGGGTAATGTGATCTAATCCTGCTTTTTACATTCCTATAAAACATAAAAACAATTTGTTAATATTAATTAGAAAATATACCAGTAGTTTTTACCATTATGAAAATGGTGAATAAATAATTTATTTTTGAATAAATAATTTGTTTTGCAATATTAATGCTATTTAATCTTTCATTCACTTTCCTAGTTGCTTGTCCTCACAAGGATTGTAGGGGTTGCTGGAGCATATCCTAGCTTACTCTGGGTATCAGGCGGGGGACACTTGGCTTTATTTTATTAATTCATATTTTATGACAAATACAAATATCGGGGGAATTCGCCGTCCTCAACCTTAACCCGAAGTCACCTTACTTGCATGTCAGGTCTGACAAAGGAAGAACAAAATCCTTCTCGTTCAATTATCTTTCATTATTAGCATAATCATGGATATCAATGCTCTTACCAGTAGGTTGTCTAATAAGTAGATTCAATTCTTGCAATTTGTCATTTGTTTGGGCAATTGCAGTAACTATAAGTCGATTTAGCAAAGACCGTAACAACACCCACACAATGTCGAAGAACAGGGTGACCCAAAAAGATGCGTACCCATCAGTTTCGAAAACGTTTCCATTGGTACGCATCTTTTTGGGTCACCCTATTGTAGCAAAATAGTCATTGAGATCACCACAGAGAAGGCCAATTATTTCTACTTGTCGAAGGTCTTATCCCACCAGTCTGCCCAGGAGGACGGCTCCAGTCCAGAATTCCTCTTCATTTCTGGTTCAGGGTCTGCAGGCCTTCAATGGCTCTGGTTAAGGACCCATTGGGTGGCGTGTCGTTGAGTATATAGTCCCCCATGCACCCTTCTCCTCTGGAATCTTATCAACTTCCTTTTTCGGTGATTGTCAACGTCTTCCGCTTTTTCTTCGGCTCACTAGAAGCACCAAGGGATGGAGAGCGTTTGGGAGGCATCACGAAGGGCTTCACAAAATTTTGGGCTTAACTTGGCGAGAAACGTACTGTACAGCACGAGATAAGCGTGGACTGATGCGTGATGCGGCCGTGATCCCCATGATGCTTTGCGCATACATGCATTTTTTGTGTTTTTAAATTTATAAAATGATGAAATTACTAATTCTAATTGAATATTTTGTTTCCACAACCTATAGGACGATGTAATTTATAATTTTAATTTAATATCTTTAAATTCTTTTTTTTTCTCCTGAAAAAAATCCGCGAAGCTCTGCAGGCGCAATAGCTGGTACGCGAAGTAGCGAGGAATCACTGTATTCAACTCTCATGAATGTTCATTCATGTTTACCACAATGTCCAAAGTTTGTTGAAATTGGGGATGTATGTAAATGATTCGAAAAACATTTTCTATGAAAACGTTTTGTTTAACTTGTCCCCAAATATTTGCTTCTCTCTAGACTAAATCTGCATTTACCAGAGAACGTTGGTCTGATTGTCATCGCTGCTCAACAAAGTCAGGGTAGAGGTCAGTGCACCTTGCATAATGACTGCATACATAGTTTCCATGAGGAAAAAAAACGGGTTCTCTTAATATATACCCGTGTGGATTGCCCCTATCTAGTGTGGTTGTCAAGTGTATTTCTGCAGTCAAATCAAAGTTCAATTGGAATAAATGTCTGAAAAGATCAAATTTTTCATTCATAGAATTACTGCTATACAGTGCTGGTCAAAAGTTTACATACACTTGGGAAGAACATTATCATGGCTCTCTTGAGTTTCCAGTTATTTTTACAACTCAGATTTTTCTCTGATAGTGATTGGAAGAGATACTTCTTTGTCAAAAAAACATTCATGAAGTTTTGTTCTTTTATGACTTCATTATGGGTTAACAAAAAAGGAATCAAATCTGCTAGGTCAAAATTACACATACAGCAACACGGATTAGCAATTTTGGTGACTTAGAAAGTTGTGTCAGTGAAATGAGCTTCATAGCATGGCCTCTTAGCTTCTTGTGTGTGATTATGAGTGACTACAGCTGGTGACTTCTCTGAGGCCATTTAAATAGGGCTCATAGATGCAAAAGCCCACAAATGCTACAATGGGAAAGTTAAAGGAGCTCAGCATGGATCTGAAAAAGCGAATCCTTGACTTGAACAAGTCAGGAATGCCACTCGTAGCCATTTCAAAGCAGCTGCAAGTCCCAAGAGAAACAGTGCAAACAATCGTTTGTAAGTATAAAGTGCATGGCACTGTTTTGTCACTGCCACAATCGGGAACAAAACGCAAGCTATCACCTGCTGCTGAGAGAAAATTGGTCAAGAGGGTGAAGATTCAACCGAGAATTACCAAAAAGCGGATCTGCCAAGAATTAGAATCTGCTGGAACGCTGGTGTGCACAGTCAAGCGTGTTTTGCATCTCCCGACTGAGAGGCTCCCGTGCAAGAAAGAAGCCCTTGCTCCAAAAGCGGCACCTTAAGGCTCGACGGGAGTTTTCTGCTGATAACATGGACAAAGATAAAACATTCTGGAGGAAAGTTCTGCGCTTTTGGAGCCTGTCCTCGCTAACTATGGGCACCTGGCGAGGGACACCCTGAATTGTCGGCCAGCCAATCATATTCATGAGCATACATGTGTGAATATGTAAGATTATAGCCAAAGGCTAATTTCCATCTTTAGACCCTTGTTCAAATCAACACGGCAATACAGGACAAAAGACTAGAAAGCAGCATAGAAATGATGAGACACACACACAATTAGCACAATTCTAGTCAGCGTTGTGATCACAATATTGTTCATCTAACAGCTAGGGTTTGGGATGATTGTCAAACATGTTCAGAGATGGGAGTTAACTTATGGTAATTGGTATTGAGTTCAAGGTATGTGAGGCACGAACAGAGAAGGCGCTTTGGCTGGATGCATGCTTTTTGAAATCACCTCTAAAGCCACCTCTTGTTGGTTTGTTGGAATAATATTTTTTTACAAATTCTTGCAGTGGAGGAGGGAGCTTTGTGATGAAAGATTTTGTAAACTAAGGTGATATCATCATATTTCACAGTATTGTTCCAGTTCAGGTGTTTGCATTTATTTTAATATCTGAAAGTGATTCTACGGATTTCTGTCCATTAATTTCAGAACTTTGTAATAAACGTTCGAGAAAGAAAATGGCGGGCCGTGGCCCCCAATGTTTTCAGCAAGCCCTGGGCGACTTGACAACGGACATCTTGGCGCTTATTTGAAAATAGAACTTTCTGCAGTGAATAGCTGGGAGCAGGGGTCTCATACTCAATTTACCTGAGGGCCGCAAGAGGCAGAATCTGGGTGATACTGGGCCGCATCAGGATTACCACAAGAAAAGCGCTGATAAAACATTCCAACGTTATCAAATATCTTTATTTTTAACTAAAAGGAATGGATTAAATAAATTAACTTAAAGATTAATAAAAAAAAACAAATCAATAAGTGATAAAAAAATAAAAAATAATGAGAATACAGTAGATATACAGTGGCTGGCTAAGTAGAGAAAACTAATTATTTTTATTCCGTTTCAAGTGTCTGTATTAACAGCTCTTTAAATTTTAACAAAGTCAGCTTTAACAAATAAATGGGTGTGTGTGCATCTGAAAACTTTCTGGTGGAAATTCTTCCGAAAAGGACGTTTGTAAATGACGTGGAAAGGCGTCCTTCCTTACAACTACATTTAGGTCAGCACGCCGACACATCTGAATTTATTTATTTATTCATGTATTTGTTTATTAACTTACTTATTAACTATCTATTTATGTCTAAAATGCGTTTCTTTTTTCTGCTTCCTCACCTTCTTGTTACTGTGACAACGAAATTTCCCGAATACGGGATGCATGAATTTATCCAATCCAATAACAATTGGGGGGCGCAAAACATTAATATATTAACATTTGTTCTGCTGCAGGAAGAGGAAAAAATGCCTGGCTGAGCCCTCTGGGCTGTGCCATGTTCACAGTATGTGCTCGGGTTAAGCTGAGTTCAAGACTTGGACGGAAGATTTCCTTTCTGCAACATCTGGCAGCTCTTGCTGTAGTAGAAGCTGTACGAACACTACCAGGATATGAGGTATACATATATAAGTATATGTATACCTGTATGGTGTACTTGTATTGTATGGAACTAAAGATGTGCACATTATAAAATGGAGGGGAGGGAGGGAGGTTTAGATGGAGAGAGAGAGAGACTTGACGAATGCACTCGTAACGTAACATACACTTTTAATTTAACTTAAGTGCACTTAGATTCTTATACACACTAAAAAAAGTTTTAATCGTACATTGCACTAAATTTAAACATTGTGCAATTACCAAGGCAAAGGGGTTAATGTATTCCACCGCGGCCTTCGAGGCAACTTCCTGTTTCTCCATATGTATGGACGAGGCACCTCAGTCACGTTTTTCATGTCAATCATGTTTTTTTTTAAATTATTTCCTGCTTAATATTGGTTGTCATTGTACCCTTCATTGCACCAGCTTGCTTTGGACCCATTGTGTTACTCTTTATTCTATAATTGACTAAAAAAAAAAAAAAATTAAAAAAAATGGAAAAAAATCAAGCCAGACTAGCCAACGACGACCACGTACAACTTTCGTTGCCAGCAAGGGCTGCCTTGATAAGTTTAAGCGGCGAGTCGGACTTAAGAGTGTGTCGTTGTATGGAGAGGCAGCCTCTGCAGACGAAGCAGCAGCGAGGCATTATGTTCAGGATGTGTTTCCGGAAATAATAGAAGAAAATGGCTATGTCCCGGAGCAAGTCTTTAATATGGATGAAACGGGCCTCTTCTGGAAGAGGATGCCGTCCCGAACATTTCTTTTCAAGGACGAACTTCAAGAGACAGGTTTCAAAGCTCACAAGGATCGAGTGACTGCTCACATGTGGCAATGCTGCAGGATTCATGCTGAAGCCCGGCCTTATCCACAGGTCACATAATCCTCGAGCATTGAAAAACAAGAACAAAGCGTTACTGCCAGTGTACTGGATGTCTAATAAAAAGGCACGGATCACCAAGGCCCTCACACTTGATTGGTTCTTTAACTCTTTCACACCACAGGGCTTGCCCTTTAAAGTGGTTCTCTTCATGGACTGTGCAGGAGGTAATGCAACTAATTTGCATAATGAAGGGGTACAGGTGGAGTTTCAAATCTCATCGACTGCAACTCAAACCCACTGACAGAGCAGGACCTACAGGAAATGACCTAATCGGTGAGTGAGGAGGAAGACGAGTCTGCTACTGACGAAGGTGACAAAGCTGTCGAAGCTGACGAAGGTGGCCTTATATTGCGTAATTTACAGGACCTCTTCAATGTTGCCAAAGACCTCCTAAAAAGGGCCAAATAAATGGACGATAACATGGTAAGAGCCGTCGAATTCAGCAATCGTATTAATGACGTCATGGCTGTTTATAGGCGCATCTTCATCGACCAAAAAAAACAACGTTCACAACTCCCAATAACGATGTTTCTTACGCGCAAAAAAACATCAGAAGATCCTCCTGCATCCCTTACGCCACCTCCTATAGCCACTACGCCGCCTCCTGCATCCATTACGACACCTCCTCCGGCCACTACGCGGCCTCATGCATTTTCTCCTGCATCGTCTGCGGCGTCATCCAAACCCCCAGAAATAGAAATTATGAATGTTATCTGTTGCGCAAAACGACGGACTAATTATGTTAGCTAATTGTAGTGTTTTCTTGTTTTTGAAAGCTGAATAACGATAATTGGTTGTCCGTAAGTAAATTGTTCGGTAAAACAGTGTTCTAGACCCTCAATTGTTATTGTAAACCAGTGCTTCTCAAATAGTGGGGCGCGCCCCCCTGGGGGGGCGCGGTGCGATACCTGGGGGGGGCGTGTGTAACCCTGGGGAACAGGATTTTATTTGGCCGTACTAGTATAAAGTGTAATTGCGCATCCACAACAGTAGCTGGCAGTGGCGCTCTCATTGTTACTTCTGTCATGTTTGTGAGAGTGCAACATTTCACATGTTGTACCTATAACACTTTTATAAAATGATTTTATTTATAGTCACGGTGGGAAGTGGGGGGGGGGGCGCGGATAATTTTCTTCTTGCTAGGGGGGGCCTAACAGAAAATAATTGAGAAGCACTGTTGTAAACAGACAACATATTTTACTGTTTTTTTTTGTGTTATAACATGAATTTCACTCTCTACCCTTTTCTATATGGTGCACTATATACAGGGGGGAGGGTATACTGTGTACCTGTATACGTTTTTTAAGCATTCTTGCCGCTACTTCGCAGATTTTCAGTTCTCTATGTAGAGGTGAACCCGACTACATCAAGCCAGAATTTTTTTTACTTTACGCACCAGCTCTTTCCAAAACAGAGAGGTCACATTCCACCTCCCAAGAGCCAGTTTCTGGAGCTGGGGATCAGACCGCTAAGGATTCCTCCTTCGGCTGCCGCCCAGCTTTCGACCAACCTGACCTATTTGGCCCCTTTCATAGGTGGTGGGCCAATGTGAGGGGAACCCACGTCGCCTCTTTGGGCTGTGCCACCAGGCGCTCGCCATCGTGCCCCTACTCCGGGCCTGGCTCCAGAGTAGGGCCCTGGTAACCCGCGTCCGGGCCAGGAAAATCGTAGTTCATAGTTCTTTCTCGTCATAAGAGGTCCTCTCAGCCATTCAGCTTTCACCGAGTTGTGCATACATGACAACAACAAACAGACAAATAAATAATCAGGAAATAAGAAATAAATAAGTAGTCCAAATTGGATAAGCAGAGCGTTCTATTTCCCTATGAAGTCCATGATGAGCTCCAGACCGATCATTCAATTACTGTTATAGGAGCGTGAGATCTTTCTTGGTCAGATGGAGGAGCTGTCAGTGATCTCGTTAGACTACAACGGGAGACTTATGTGCTTCTGTGCTAATATGTGCTGTATCCGTTTTAGATACCGCAACCAAAATGGCGCTCTTCGAGCGGCAGCTGGTGGCCACGGTAGCTCCGTCCACTCTTGCTCATTTTGTGTTTTTGCTGCTTTGATGTCTCGATGATTTGATGATTCCATTTACTTTGATTTGCTTTTACTTTGTGCTTTGCTGTTCTGTCTAATCACCCTCTTGCCACTGCCATAATGTAATTTCCCGAATGTGGGATGAATAAAGTTATCCAATACAGTGCTACCTCATTTATGATGAAAAAAAGAAAACTGCAATTGTCATTCTTCCGGCCAGGTTATCGTAAATCTCTCTCTCTCCGTCTTTCTAATGTATGTATACAGTACTGTATGTATTCTCTCCCTTTTATTAATAGATTATTGTTTTTACTTAAACATATAAACGCTCTTGTATAAACCTTCAATATACTTATGTGGTCCTTAAACATAAAGTATAATACAAAATATATCACTAAATTGAATTTGAACAATTTCAACTTATGAACAAGCGCTCGGAACCTAACTCGTTCATAAGTAGGGGACCGTCTCTAACCTTAATGGCTGGGTTGATTGGAACAAAAAAAAAACAGTGGCACTTGAGGACTTTTCTATTACAAGCTGGTCGAGAGACTTATCGTGTGAGCTGGGGTTTGGATGTTAATTTGTTTAGCTTTGCTTTGATTATCATGTTTGCTTGATTTCAATTACATTTATATTACATAAATTATATTTATATTTGATATATAACAACATTAGACAGTCAAAATTTAGGGTGGTTTTGAATAAAATGTTTAGTAATTATTTAATTCACTATCCAAACTGCTTACTTTTACAAGTGTCGGGTGCTTATCCCAGATGACTATGGGCCAGGGTTGGAGTATACTCTGAACTTGTTGCTAGCCAATCACCAGGCAACTTTTAAAATTGTTTATATTTATTGTCCTCAGGATATTGAACTTCGGCTTAAGTGGCCCAATGACATCTACTACAGCAACATTATGAAGCTTGGAGGAGTTCTTGTGACTTCCACTTTAATGGGCTCCACCTTTCATCTACTAATAGGTACCCTAAACATAACCCTGTTTCCTGTCACTCTTGGATTTTTAAAATTAAAGTAATACCTTGAGATACGAGCTAGTTAGGTTTTCCCTCGGACGATTATTTTCTTTATAAAATGATAAAAAATATATATATTAGGGGTTCTACGGGTCATTGAACGCCTTGAAAATTATTGCGTTTTAGTTTGATTAATGTAATAAGGGACCATAGCTGTCAACTTATACGTTTTACACGTATTTTATACGTTTTTTTACCATTTCAAATCCTGTACGCCGTACACCGACTTTTGTACAGGGAAATTTTTTTTCGCCAATATTTATGAAAACCGATCTCAACAAGACCGTTTTGGCTAAAATCCAGATAGTCTCGTAGCCTGGTAGCCAACGACACTACTGTCATCGATCGTTACTATTGTCACGGTAAACCAGCAAAAATTATTCTCAATCGTATGTATTTTTTTAGCGGTGCATACGGCTATATCAATAAAGGATGACATGCGCTTGCGTAGATATACATAGAGTAAATGTCGTGGAAGCAAGCATGGAGGAGCCACATAGTAAGAAATGAGTTACCGCGAGTAAACATGCGTCGTACTGTGCTTGTACGTTTTTGGGGGGGTTTGTACGGGGAATCATAATCATTTATAAGGGCAGTTATCGGCAGAGGTTGACAGGTATGTAGGGACAGCCCATATCAATGAACATATATATGTAAATTGTAGATAAACAATGACACATACTAGGCCAGTGGTTCTTAACATGGGTTCGATCGAATCCTAAGGGGTTTGGTGAGTCGGTCTCTGGTTTGGTGGAGCCTCTGCCATGGAGGTCAAGATACATCCACTCATCTTGAATTTGAAAAAAATCATATCTTATCAATAATAATCAGTGAGATTTATGGATGTGGGTGTGTTGTGTGTGGTTCGGTTAGGATTCTCTCGCTACGTTTGTCCGAACCATGCATCGTAGAGAGTTGAATTTTTTTTAATGATTGCCAGAAATGGCTGTCGGATCCTAATAGACGAGTGATTGAATTTCATCACCTTCTCTGTGTAAACTCAATCGCTGTTTTTACACAGTCCCTTTAACGCACCACGTGGCTGATTTGTCGTAAGATAGGAAACCTTTCCATGTCATTTACAAATATTATTTTTGGAAGAATTTCAGCCAGCGACCTTACAGCTGCTCCCCGGACCACATTTTTTTCTGTCTTGACGGGAAGCTCGGCGAGACACGAGGCTGCTGGCCGCCCTGACCCGATTTAGTTCTAAGGGAGAACGCCTTTCCACGTCATTTACAAACGTCATTTTCGAAAGAATTTCCGCCAGCAAGTTTCCAGGTACACACACACACACACATACCCACACGCGCATTTATTTGTTAAAGCTGAAAGATGAGTTGATTTACGGATGGTTGGATGTTTTATAACATAATTTGTAAATGACTTGGAAAGGCGTCCTACCTCAAATCAAATGAAATAAAAAGCCTTTACTGTCATCATACACAGCTGTGTATAACGAAATTGGTGGTGCTTTTCCACAGTGCGTAATATAAAAAAATAAAAAGTCTCATCCTGGCAAAGTACATTCTCAAATATTGCACAATATAAGCTATTGCTCATTGTTATTGCACACCCCAAAGTTATTGCACAGAAGGGATTGTGTGTCAGGCTAACACAAGTTGAGAGTCCTGATGACTGTGGGGAAAAAAACTGTCCCTCAGTCTATTTGTCTGTGCTTTGTGATACCTGTTACGTCTGCCAGAGGACAGCAGCTGAAACAGGTTTTGACCAGGTTTTGACTGAGTTCTTCACTACTGCCGGGATGTTGGTAGACCAGGAGAGCTTGTCCGTGACAAGGAACCCCACGAATTTGATCGACTGGACCCTGTCTACGCATACTCCATTTACTAGGAGTGGAGCGAGATCTGTGCTGCGTTTACAAAAGTCCAGGATTATTTGTATAGTTTTCATGGTGTTTAGTGTGAGATTGTTCACCAAACACCACAAAGACAGTTTGTTGACCTCATCTCTGTAGGCAGACTCATGCCCCTCTGAGATGAATCCGACCACAGTGGTGTCATCAGCAAATTTAATGATGGAATTAGAATGATGGATCGGTATACAGTCATGTGTACAGGGAGTATAGAAGAGGCCTCAGTACACAGCCTTGAGGGGAGCCAATGCTCAGTGTAATGGAGGAAGACAGGTGGGGACCAGGTCTAATAGTTTGTGGACGTTTGTTTAAGAAGTTCTTAATCTAGCAGCAGATAGAAGAGGGTAGCCCAAGGTGGGAGAGTTTGTCAGACAGAATGTCCGGTATTATAGTGTTGAAGGCTGAGCGATAGTCAATAAATAAGAATATAAATAAAATCAGACATAGGCATTGTCGTCATCATTGACTTGACTAAAGCCTAAATGTCAGCATACCCAGCTGCGTATGACGAAATTGGTAGTGCTTCTCCACAAGTGCGCCCTCACAGGCAAGGCCCAATAAATGACATTTTCAGACTCGTTAGCACTCCGCCACAATGTATACATCGCATCACCCCCTAAGCGCCACCAAATCCGGGCGACTGCAAGTTTGCCGATACCAACAAGAATACAATAAAACGGATCACTTACCTCTCACTGTCTTCTCACTTACCTTCAGTCAGCCAGTAGAAGGCAGATCCACGCGCAACATCCTTCATGTTACCTTACTCCAAATGTATTTCATAGGAGGGATTTGTGTTGTGTCGTGCTACTGCAGGTTCAGAGTCCTGACGGCTGTTGAAAAAAAGCTGTCCTTGAGCCTGTTTGTCCGTGCTTTGTGGGACCTGTAGCGTCTGCCAGAGGGTAGAAATTGGAACAGGCCATGTCCAGGATAGTATGGGTCCCCAACAATGTTCCTGGCCGGCTCTGCTGAGATAACGAGGGCTGGCAATATCTTCCAGTGATGGCAGAGAGCAGCTGGCGATCTCCTGGGCAGTGTTAATCACCCTCTGCATGGTTTTGTCTGCTGCCGTGCTTCCAGCATACCATACTGTAATGCAGTATGCCAGGATGGTCTCCACAGTGGCTCTGTAGAAGGTTGCCAGAAGCTTGGTGTCCAAGGTATTCCTCCTCAGTACCCTGAGAAAATTGAGTTGTTTCTGGGCCTTCTTCACCACTGCTGTGGTGTTTGTAGACAAGGAGAGCTTATCCATGACGTAGACTCCCAGGAATTTACTGCATTTATGAGGAGTGGGGCCAGATCTGTGCTGTGTTTGCGAAAGTCCAGGATTATTTCTTTAGTTTTCGTGGTGTTGAGTGTGAGATTGTTCGTCGAGCACCAAAGAGACAGTTTGTTGACCTCATCTCTGTAGCCCGACTCATCCCCACCTGAGATGAGTCCGATCACGGTGGTGTGATCAGCAAATTTGATGATGGAGTTTGACTGGTGGGCTGGTACTGAGGGAGGGATTGTATTCCTGATGTGGCTGGCCACAAACTTTTCAAAGCACTTCATGGTCACAGCCGTGAGTGCAACAGGCCTATAATCGTTCAAGCTGTCAATGATTGGCCCCTAGGGGACAGAGATAATGGTGGCAGATTACAGGCAGGCTGGAATGATGGATTGTTGCAGGGAACAATTGAACATTTTCGTGAAGACTCCAGCCAGCTGTTCAGCACAGGCTTTGATCACCTTGCCAGGTATTCTGTCTGGTCCAACAGCCTTCCTGTTATTCACAGACTGCATTACTAGTTTCACTTCCTGTTCCCGGAACTCCAGTGTATTGCTGCAGGGTGGTGGTGTGGGTGTTGAGACTGTGTCTGATTTGTCAGTCTCAAAGCGGGCAAAGAAATGGTTCAGTTCCTCCGATAGTGAGGCCGTTACTATGACGACCGTTAGCTGTCTCGGTAGATAGTATGGCCTGCATCATCTTGGTAATAGCTCCAAATCCGGAGAACATTGAGTGTCAATGATCCTACTGTCACCACACCATTATATTTTTATAAACATGCAAAGTCCTCCGCCTTTGCTTTTTCCTGTTAGTTCTTTGGAATGATCGTTCTGAACAAGCCTTCACCTAACTAGCGATACCGCAGCGTCGGGGATATGCGGGTGTAGCCACGTTTCCGTGATGAGAATAATGTTGCAGTACCTTACAAAGCTGTTGGTAGCAATTCGAAGTTCCAACTTGTCGATTTTGTGGGTGATGGAATGGGCGTTGGTCAAAAAGATACTAGAAAGCGGTGCTTGGAGTGGTTGTTGCCGTAGCTTAGTAGCAAGGCCCGCCCGACATCTGCGGGCTTTGCTTCCTTTCTCTTCGCCGTCTGCAATGTTCTTTGGAGTGGGTTGGCCATCCACGGAGATCCCGGAGGTCTCCGGATGTCCTCGGGTATATCGAAAGTCTGTTTGTAGTATGTCGTGAAATTGGGCATCTCGCCTCTCCTTCCGAAAGTGATCAAATCCTGGCGACTGTAGGATAACGAACAAACTGGAGAGCAATGAGCCGCTGCACCCGTGCGCGCCGCCATCTTGATATTTATATGAAAAGAATCCTTACGTGGTTCCCATGTGTAGAGCTACGGTGATGGCGTCCTCAGTGGACCTATTTGCTCTATAAGCAAACTGGTGAGGGTAAATTGAGTGAGGGATGCGGTACCTCAAGATTGTTATTCCGAAGTAGATTTTGTATTTTGTGTCCTGACCCACTGTGATCTTAAAGATAAGTATGATTCTATCCAATTGTTGGGTCTGAAGTTACAGATCCCCATACTTACCAACCGTGCACAAAGGAAAAACAAGGCATGAGACTGTTATATTTTAAAGCGACCGCGCGGCTTGGAAAGGTCGGAGGCGCGAATCTATGACTCGCGCTCGGCTCCACAGAATTCTCTTTCTTCCCAAATCACAAGTCGCGCTTTTATTAAGTTTCAGCATTGATGTCATGAAAAAGGTACAACAGTCACTGAGACGTGTTAGAGACATCGATTATGATTATTGGCAGGATGTTCTTTGTCATAGAGAATTTGTATGTCACGAATCCTTGCACATAATCTTTCAATCCGTGTCACGGTTAAATGTCATAAGGACCTTCAATCCATATCACAATCATCAGTGTCACCGCCATCATAGGTGTCACTAGGCATCACTGTTCGGCTGCAAATTTGTCATAGAGCCAATAGGGAATATGTATGTCCTCTGAAATGCACATGTTATTGTGACTCCTGTTTTACGCAACTTCACATTCCCTCCTGTTGTGGATATAAAAGGACATCAGTAAATACTATTCCGAAGTAGATTTTGTACCCTGACCCACTGTGATCTTAAAGATAAGTATGATTCTATCCAATTTAGTGTACTTGGTGAGAAATTTAAATTGGAAAGTTTCGTGGTTGAGGGTGTCAAATGTCTTTTGGAGATCAATGAAGACCACAACAATGACCCCACCTTTATATTGTTCTAATTTTACGTTTTCTAGAAAGAAGCAACCTGCCGTTTCAGTAAAATGAGGTTTTTTAATGCCGAATAGCAGCCTGGTAAGGATGTATGGACTGCTGTTAACGGGGCTGATAACTACTCCGGAATAGGAGTTTCTCCGGAAATGCAACGCAAACTTCAGGACTCTGGAAATCCTCCAAAATGTTCACTTTGATTTTTTTTTAAAGTTACCATTTTGGAGAAGTACCAAATTTACAATTTAAATCCCTCAAAAAACAACCAGTTACAACGGCTTCCGGCATCTTTTATCTATTTTTATGTTCTACTGCTTTTATTCGTTTTTTGCGTTTTACAGCCTTTGTATCTTTTTATTACATTTTAATATTTCTTAATACATTCCCATTTACTTTACTTTGTCCATTATACTTTGTATTTACAACTTTCGTTGTTCTATTAGCTTGATTCCTTTCCGCTAACTCTTTTTTGGAACTATTCAGCCATTTCTCCGTCGTCAGACACATGGTATCAGTTGTGAACAATACGCAGCAGAAAGAACAACACCTTGATGCCGCTGGGAGAAGAAGCCACGCTTCAGACCAATCGTTGCCTCTATTATCCTGATAAGATAGAGCTGTTGGCGCTTTCCAGGCCGGAAATGGTGTATCTGAAGTGTTTTACTCTGTTGCTGATTCTTCAGCTCCAGACAACAGGGGGACTGTGCGGATAAGGCTGGAAGAGTGGTTCTACGGAAGTTCCCCACCTTGTGGAAGTCTTCCTGTATGTAGTTCCAGTTTTATATAACTCTACAATGTCTTTTTCTTGTGTCTATATCCATTTTTGCTACTGCAACCAAGATGGTGCCGCTCAAGTGGCAGCAAGTCAATTTGCAGGTTTTTTTTGGATGTCGTGTTTTTATGAGCATATAAACCGTGCCCTCAATTCCTTTAAATTGGTGGCTGGCCTATCGCAGGGCACAACCATTGACTCCCGCACTCATACCAAGGGGAAATTTTGTGTCCACTCAGCCTACCTTGTATGCTTTTTGAATGTGGGGGCAAACCAGAGTACCCGTAGAAAATCCACGCAGGGGTGAACATGCAAACTCCACAGAGGTGGACCGACCTGGATTTGAACCCAGGACTCCAGAGCTAGGGGGGTTGACGTGCTAACCACTCATTCCGCCGGACCCATGTTAAGGTTTTTCAGTGCTATTTTAATACTAATAAACATATATAGTCATGCATCTACTTAGGAACAAGAAATAAAACGGAAAAAAAGTGGAATTTTGGTTTATTTCAAAATCAAGGCTACTCGCGTCTGGCCAGTGACAGCACGTTTAACTGGGTTTAGACGGCAGCGCCCTAGGTAAAATGGCCGTGCCATGACTTAGGTAATCGTATGGTTCCAGCCAGCCAGAGCAAATCCACAATAGTTGTTTGTCAGAAAAAGAATTATGGTTTGTGGGGTTAGTGGATATCACTCACTTTCCCCGCTGCTGTCTCCTGGGCCATTCCAGAGGTACACTTTGTGAATTCCCTGCTTAAAGGCTAAGAGATGAAAAAGGAGTCTTACCCGGGCCCTTTTGGCTCATGGGACTCCGGAGGCATCTTAAGAGTTCGGTGAGTCCATGGGGAACGACTTCCAGGTGGCTTCAAGGAAATTCTAGCCCACCATCAGACATCTCGGGAGGGGGAAGCAGTGGACCATCAACACAGTATACAGTGGGCATGTGACACTGATGACCTCAACTCGGTATGTTGTGAATCGGTGGCCCGAATACTTGGAAGAACTCAATTCCACGGACACGCTTTCCCATGAGGATGCAGAGCCTGGGGGACACTGAGTCGGACTCCCATCTCGAGTAGAACTCACCGAGGTGGTTAATAAGCTCAACACGCCCGGAGTTTCTAAAGGCTCTGTATGTTGTGGAGTTGTCTTGGTTGACACACCTCTGCAACACCGCGTGGACACCGGCGACTGCCTCTGGATTGGCGAACCAAGGTTCTCGGGGGGGTATGGGAGGTCGCAAAAACAGATACAGACTCATTAAAAAGACTTTGTAGAGTTGGATAAAACTGGAAGCACACAGAAAGTCTTCTACAAGATCGAAAACTTCTGCAGACTGGGACCGATGTAGACAATATGCAGAGTCACTCTTCCAAGCTTATCCGCACAGTTTCTGAGTAATCTGGAGCTGAAGACAACAGTAGCAGAGTAGAACCCGTCGACTCCATTTCCGGATTGATAAGCGCCGACAGCTCTTCCATCTTATCCCATGATGGAATGGTTGGTCAGAAGCGTTGCTTCTTCTCCCGGCACTTTTGTCCAGCTCCAAATTTCCAGCGATATTGATGTGTTGCTCCTTCTGCTGCGTATTGTAACAGCCAGTCCCATGTGTATGACTGCATAGACATGGCTGAGTGTTTCCCAAAAAGAATTAGCAGAAAGCCGAAAGAAGCCAGGCTAAAAGAACTGATAGGTTCATAAATAATTACCCTTCCGATGTATTTATCAATCACTGCAGGCAGACATCTTATTCAATTATTGACATTTAATTAAATGGATTGCATCATGGATAAGGACCTTAAGGGAAGATACTCAAAGCAACAAGACTTCCCCCTTGTCTTCAAAGCATCCTCCCGAACAGTAATTCCCGTACGGCTTTTAAGGCCATAAATCAAAACAATTACAAGGTTATTGATTAATTCAACATGCGTAAGCAAAAACAACATCTGTAACTAAAATAACAATCAAGGTATTTTAACAATAACAAAACGGGAAACTAAAACCAACCTTCATTTGCATTAAAACAATCATGCCTTGATTTGACATAACAATCATATTACAATTACATAAAGAAGCCCGAAGTGCGTCACGAGGTATGCACACTATACGAGTGTTAAGGAAGTGGCAGATATCTGTATCTGCAAACCCAGAATAAACAGTCCTCGGAGCCCAGACTGGGTAAAATGTAGGATAAACAATCCTTTGATAAGCAGTCCTTGTGAGAGGACCAGACAACTGTTTATGACCCCAAGCACTTTTCGAACAATAGGAAGAATGATTTAACAAAGAAATAATTTACTACACATTTATGTATAATAGTAATACAGAATAAACCCAACAAGAACAAAGAAAGTTGCAAAAACATTAAAGTAAAAAGTATAAAGTACAAAGTAAATTAAAAGGGAATGTATTGAGTAATATTAAAATGTAATTTAAAAAAGATAGAAGGGCAGTAAGAGTGGACAGAGTTACTGCCACTGGCGTCCGCGTGACGATGTCACCTTGGAATGTTTAGGAGAAGGAGATATACAGGCAGATCGGTGCAGTGTCTGTCTGGATTGTTGCAGTGAAGGAGTTTAGCCAAAAGACAAGGCTCTCTATTTACCGGTCGATCTATGTTCCTCTGGCAAGAAGCTGAGCAGGAAAAGGGTTTCTGACCGATGTGGGCAATTGTGTTTTTAAGATAATCCTGCCAAAAATTGAGCAAAAAAGGGCCTTTTTCCTGTGTGGGTTGTTGAGTCTTCTTTTTAGGTTCCCTTATGTGAAAATGTTGGAACATTAACAGCGCCTGGAAAATGTTTTTGAATTGTGCAGCTTTTTAATTGGGCTGTTGTAGCGCATCTGTGGTCACAGAATGAGCAGGAAAACATTGTTCTCCAGTGTTGGTTAATTGGTGTTCTTCTAAGCTTCTTACACACATCTATGGTCACGAGCTATGATACGTGACCGAAAGAACGAGATCCTGGATACAAGTGGCTGAAATGAGTTTGCTCCGCATATTGTCCCGAGTCTCTCTTAGAGATAAGGTTAGCTCCTCAGTCATCTGATAGGGGCTTGGACTAGCCGGATTGAGAGGAGCCAGATGAGTTGGCTCGGGCATCTGATTAGGATGCCCCCTGGACGCCTCCCCCGTGAGGTGTTCCGGGCATGTCCCACCAGAAGGAGGCCTCGGGGCCGACCTCGGACATGCTGGGGAGACTGGTTCTTTCCTGGCTCAAGAACGTTTTGGGATATTTCTGGAAGAGCTGGATTAAGTGGCTGGGGAGAGGGACGTCTGGGGCTCCCTGTTGAAGATGCTGCACCTGCAACCCAATTTATGAAGATAAAGCGGGAGAAAATTAGATGAGACAAACCACACTATAATTCAAGTACAGTGTAAAGTGCAGAAGTGATGAGGGACTGAAAATAAATATCTCTGGAAGTTGCTGTGCCACATGATTATGCCAGTTATACACTGCCAGCAATATCATCAACACATCTCACAGGGAGGTTGATGAGGTCTATCGTTCCTTGTATGTGCAATTTTTTTTCAGCTACAGCCATCTGTTTTGCTTTGCTGTATTGCACAGAGAATAGAAAGATACATTCACAAAGAAATAATAAGCTGCCATAAATGGAATAGTGTCCAGTCACTGCCTCCTTGTTTGCCGTCATCTGATCCAGGAAGATAATATTCTGTATTTTTCCAGAATACAACTGATAACCTCTTTAATGAATACAAATAAAATAAAGCATGTTCATTCCAATAAATTTTGAGACGTCAACCTCTTACATAACTGTATTTTCATTCTCTAGGCTGTGGTGTCAATGTGGGCAACAGTAATCCAACAATGTGCATCAATGATCTAATCCAGCAGTATAACATTCAGCAAAATTGCAACCTACCACCCATTAGTTGTTCACAGTTTATCGCTCGATCAGTCAGCTGCCTTGAGGCTCTCATAGACTGCTTTCAAAATGGTGGTTCAGAGAAAATCCTACCACTTTACTACAAGAGGTGGCTTCACAGGTAAGCATACACAGATGACAGATACATGTGCTAGTATCATTAATTAGATAATCAGCTTTCACACTTGAATCACCTTACGCACACAGACGCGCACACACATACACACAAGTCCCTCTGGCCTCGTCAATAATTCTCGTCTTTCAGGGGAGGCCTTCCTATGCCAAAAGAGATATTCTCTCCAGTGTCCTGGCTCGTCCACAGGGCCCCCCACTGATATTTTATGCCTGGTAGAGATGACCAAGGAAAGAGATTCTTACGCCACCTGACTTCTTTCATTCAAACATATTAAGACGACGTCTTGCCGTTTCCTAGTTTCTTCGGATTATATTCCGAACCATGTACCTTACCAGTGGAGAAACACTACGTCAAGCCTATTCCAGCTTTGTTTATATTTCCAATCGTCCTTGAGATGCCTCATAAGCGCTAATGAGCCCAAGAAAAAATGAGACATGATGACAGTGACCGAAAAAGGGACGCTGTTTTGTCAAAGACGTAGCATGCCATTGCGGCATAAATGAATGTACCGTACGTTTTACCAAGAAAGAAGCAAACATTTGGAAGACGGCCACAATATCTCTTTCCAAGTACACTGAGTGAGTAGTAACCACCATTAATAAAAATAATCTAACCAGCATTGTGAAGGATTGACAGTGTAGATAGACGCTCAAAGTTGAAGAAAGGACGTCAACACACAAGGAAAGTAAGTATTATTAAGGCTGACTAAACCACTCAAATTCTATAATTTCCCGGTTGTCCTAAAAGAAGTAGTACTACACAGCACTTGTAAGTCTTCAATATGCCTTCTTGGAATGAGCACACTTTGGATGAAACTTCTAATCTGGTGGTTCTTAACCTTGTTGGAGCTACCGAACACACGAGCATTTAAGTCCCCCAGCAAAACGAGGGAGTCTCGAGGAGGGGCACTTTCCAGGCCCCCTACCTAGGACCCCCAAAAGGGTGGCTACTCTGAACTGCTCTTTGGTGCATAAGTACAAATACCAGTCAGATCCCATTCTCCCACCCTAAGGCGGAGTGATGCTAGCCTCTCGTTTACTGGGGTGAACCGCCGGTGGGGACTGAGCCAGAGGGCAATGAGTATCCACACCTGGTCATCGTCTCTCACCGTGGGCAACTCTAGAATGTAAGAATGTCCAATGACTCCGAGAGGTGTGGTACCAGAGCCCTGTGTGTAGAGGTCACCCTGACTACATCAAGCCGGAACACCTCAACCTTACGCTGAAGCTTTTTCCCAAAGTGAGAGGTTCCATGTCCCAAGAGTCGTTTTTTTGCAGCCGGGGATTTAACCGCCAGTAACCCCTCCTTTGGCTGGGGTGCAACTATCCGTGCCCCCGACCTATTTGGCCCCTCCCATGGTTGGTGAGCCCATGGGAAGATGAACCCACGTAGCCTCTTCAGGCTGTGCCCGGCCTGGTTCCAGAGGGGGGCCCAGGGGACCGTCGTCCGGGCGACGGAAAATCTGGTTCATTTATGGAACTCATCATAAAAGGTCTTCTGAGTCATTCTTTGTCTGGTTCCCTTCCTCGGACGAGTTCGCCATGGGCCACAAGGCCCCAGATAACAGCTTCTAGGATTATTGGGACTCACCAACCTCACCATCAGGTTATAGACTCATTTGAGGGTGAATAATAACAGGTACACACACTGATAATACCTATATGCTTGATTATTATATTAATTTAGTCATTCATTAATTTTCCACACCACTTATCCTGACAGGGGTGCAGGGTGCTGGAGCCAAACCCAGCCAACTGGTTAGGTCGCAGGAGAAACCCTATATTCATTGCCAGTCGATCACAGGATAAACAACCTCATAATATGGATTTGATTTAAATTTAAACAACCTTAAGTGCTGACTTCTTTTTTTATTTTTGTTTTTTCAGTGGAAGTGTGGTGCATCTTTGGAGTGAGGATGGACCCGAAGCTGAGATTCTGGGTCTCGATAGCAATGGTTTTTTACAGGTTAACAGTATAAAGGAAGGTGTTGTTTCAGTGGAACCTGACGGAAACTCTTTTGACATGATGAAGAATCTAGTCGTCATGAAACAACATTAGTACAAAAATGATCTCATCCATGCTCAAAATTGTTTTATTTTCCTATTATGTATTGCTATTATTTTGGGCTCAATTCCTCGAAAGGAGCGCCTTCTGGAAGCGCGCCACTCACTTTGAAATAAAATTTGAAAAGCTTCAGCATTTTTTCTAAGTGTGCACTCGCTCCTTCTAGAAGGGCATTTTTAAGCATTTATATGCCATGCCCGGGCCCGGTTTTCTTCTGTGCAGTTTATCCTCTGTGCCCTGCCCGGTTCTTGGAGCCTTTTCCTCAGGATAGCCACAGTTTTAATATATTTTTAGAACACTTTGACAAAATGCTGCCGGTGTCTGTGTAGTCCGCCAATTTGCCCTTTATTCTCGCCTGAAATCTCAGGCATGACAAGAGTTGGGTCGAGAAAGGAAAATTCAAAATGGCGGACGTCAAAACCTCCGAAAACATTGCAATTTAGTCATATAAGTAGACCATGTATACCGGGCGCCCGAACTTTGCTTCAGTTTTTTTGGTACAAAATTTGGCTCGTTATATTCGAATAAATACGGTAATCCTAAATATTCTGCTAAATCAATGCCAAAAATAATGAAAGCAACAAATTATAATGTTGCAAAAACATTACACTTTCAAATCTTTTTCCAGTTTCAAAATCTTTTTTTGCGGTCTAAAAGTATTTTGTTTTTGCATTCAATTATTTTTTTCCGCTTTATAATCGTATTCCTAATTTCAAACTCTGCGTTTTGATGTGGGAGAGGTGTGTAAGGCCTGTGAAAGCGCCTACCATGGTGTCCCCAAATCTAAATCAATCAAAATGCTTTATTGTCATTATACAACAGCTGTGCATAACGAAATTAGTGAACCAAATAATTAAATCCTGGCGACTGTAGAAAATGTTTGCCTCGCAGATGTTTGTAAATAACTATAAACTGGAGAGCAAAGAGTCGCTGCACCCGTGCACGCCGCCATCTTGCATCTTTCAGTTTACCTTCAGGAAGTGTGTGCTTTGCATGATTATTCATTCACAGTCACCACTTTCCGCTTTATGTAGAGACATTTTTGTGGCAAGTCATTCTAAACACTGTTGCGTCAGTTCAATAAATAAAAAATGTTTATTATGCCAGCCTGTTGTTGTTTACCTCAAGGATGAAGTGACTGAAATTCAACAAAGCAAACAGCGCAGTTTTGTCAATTTGAAAATTAGCACTGTGTCATCTGTGCAAAGCGATTTTCCCTGTGTAAATATACAGAAAACTAGTTGAGACCATAGAAAAATTGGCTAGAAAGGTAATTTCACTCCATTGCAGTGGATCACCATGTTCAATGTGTTTTATCCATTCACTATTAAACTCTGGGTTAAAAGCTATCCTCAGCATGTTTGTCCCAATGTTGTCACCAGCAAGAACTGCATCTCAATGAGAAAACCCCAAAATGCAAATCTCTTCCTGCAGTTTTTACTTGTTTGAAGTGCTAAGCTAGTTCTGGCAGTGGCGGGCCGTCAGGGCCTTCAAGGCCGCTGCTGTCCTAAGAAATATCTGAATCATATATATTTTGTCCATCAATATTTATTAAATAATTCCAAATTGTCTGTTAGCTTCCTTTCATTGCTTTTTCCCCTGGTTGCACTGCTTCCAGGTGTGTGTTTTCATAGTGAAGCATTTAACCAATCACATTTCAGCCATTATTTGTTGCCAAGGAGTGCCTTCACAATCAGTTCTGCAGGCTTTGCTGCATTAAACAAGCGTCGATATGACTGTTGCTTTTATCAATCAGATTTCAAGTAGGCAACGCCACAACACCTTGTCGCAGGCGTAGAGATACGTCATTCCCTTCTCGCAGGCGTAGAGATACGTCATCGCTTTCACCAACTATTGGCTAGTGATAGAGTGGACTAGCCAGAGCTATCGAACTGTATCTGGAGCGAAGTGCACAAGCAAATATATTGTGTTTATTTAATAGCGGTTTTGTCAACCCGCATTGGAGGAGAAGAAATTGATTTTTTGCACATTTACTGTCAAAGCCATTTTCAAGACTTTTCAAGAAAAAAGCTGGACATTGTTAAGAAAGGTCGGACTACAAAGCAAGCAATCCTGTCACAACCGGGAATGAACATTTTCAGCACTAAATCAAATAAAAACGTATGCCAGAAATCCGAAAGGACAGGCTCGACTTTCAGGATGAGCTTCGATGGCGATCGAAAAGGAGGAAAGAAAGGAGGATGGATATTGTGTACAGTTAAAAGAGTTTTTTGGTGAGTAAAATATGGCTATATTCCTAAATAATATTTCAATTGTACGAGGTTTTTATTGATGATTTTTTGTGTCGCAGCTATAGCCCAGTAGAGGTTTTATAGCCATAAAATACTTTTTGACGGTTGGATTGATTTCGATAGAAGGCGCTACTAGAAAATACATGGACCACCACTGAGTTCTTGTGACACACAATCTTAATCAAATTTCATACAGATTTCTGAAACATTTGAAACAAGAATTGGTGCTTAGTGCATATACCACGAAATCAGGGTAAAAAAATCGCTAAATTTACCAGGGAAACGCTTCAAGTGATTTGCACCCAGCACAATGAAATATTGAGTGAGTTGATCTCAAAGCTTATGTGTAATATTTTTAGAAATATCACAAACTACTATTTAATGTAAGATATCAAAAACATAATGCACACCATGGCCATGAACTGCTTAAAATCTACTGAATTTCTCCCACGCCCTCTTAATTGTAAATACTAATACAAAATAATGGATAAAACAAATAAAATATAATAATAATAATAATACATACCTAAATTTGTCAATTACCGTACGGTATGAATAAAAAGTATAACTCAATCTGAATTTGGAAAAAAATCATTGTTTATAAATATGAAAAAAAATAAAGTAAAATGAAAAATTACAAAGGTGGCACTTCAAAAGTAAATTATAGACTGCTGTTATGAATGAGAACCTCATTCTTTATGACTTGCCTAACTAGTTGCTATTCTTAGTACTTGCAACTTCTCAACCCTACTTTCTTTCAATGAACATTAAAGTTGATTGTAGTTTACATTTTACCGTCATGTTTTGCTTTCCAAAGTGTATGTATGATATTTTGGCATGAGAGTAAAATCAACAAAAATAACTCGAAAGATGGCAGAGTTGCCTAACATCAAAAATTATATTTTGTAGTGGGTAAAAATAATTTTCACATTTTGTGACCCCTTGTATTTACCAGTGATGCATACAAAAATAAACGTTAATATTACCTAGTTTTCTAATGCTTTTCAAATAGTTTCCTTTTTTTCAATAACAATTCTCACAAAATTAATAAAAACAAACAAACCGCAAAATCAACGTATTATGTTTTTGTTTTGTGGACATAGCCAACGCATCTACACTGCTTCAAACAGCTGATGAGAATGGACACGTGTAATCAAAAAGTGAGCATGCCAAGTGTTAGGTTGATCAATAATTATACTTTAATATAATTATAAAAGAATGCAGGCAGGCATCTGATTCAATTATTGACATTTAAATAAATACATTCTGACATTGTCTCCGCCACGAATAATTCTACCATGCGGTCATTTCTCTTGCCCCTTTAAGGCCACAAATAAAAACATTAACAAGGTTATTGATTAATCCAACTGCGTAAGCAAAAACAACACCTGCAACAATCATAGCATATCAGGTTTTCAATAATAACAATTAAGGGGAACTCAAAAATAACTCCATTGGAATTTAAACAAACAAGCCTTCATTCGACAAATCAATTCCATAAAGAAGCGAAAAGAGCGTCACGATTTACGACAATATGCGAATAATCACGAAGGTTGCTTGGATAGCTGCATAAACATCTTAAGTGTCCTTCCAGGCCTGCATTCCTTAGGTAAAAGTCCAGTAAACAGTCCTTGGAACGAGGACTTGATGACATGTTACGATCCCGAGTTCTCTTTAGACAAATTGAAGAAGCTTCCATACAAAAATGATTAAATGCACACATATATAATAGTATTACAGAATTAATCCAACAGTCACTCTTCCAAGCTTATTCGCACAGTTCCTCAGTAGTCTTGAGCTGAAGAACTGACAGTAGCAGAGTAGAACTCCTAGACTCTGTTTCCGGCCTAGTAAGTGCCGACAGCTCTTCCATCGTATCTCACAATGGAATGGTTGGTCTGAATCGTCGCTTCTTCTCCCGGGATTTAGGTCTAGGGACGATTTTCCAGCGGCATTGAGGTGTTGCTCCTTCTGCTGCATATTGTTCACAGCTAGTCCCATGTGTATGACAGCGTAGGCATGATTGAACGGTTCGGAAAAAAAGTAGCAGAAAGAAGCCAGACTAACAGAACAAAGAAAGTTGTAAAAACATTAAAGTAAAATAAATAGGAATGTATCTAGAAATATTAAAACGTAATAAAAAAAAGATAGAAAGGCTGTAAAACACAAAAAAAGAAATAAGAGTGGACAGAGCTACTGCCACAAATATGCACAACCGGTTGACCAGGTCAGGGGGCTCTCCGTGGGAGAATGTTCAGAAACATGGGGAAAACGCTGTCCCCCCCAGCCTGGGGCGCCACAAATGAGTGACGTTGTGCTTGAACAATATCCCATGATCGAGGTTGCCAACCCTAAATTGGGGAGTGAGCAGGCCCGTGTTATTATGGTTCATAGAACTTGGACTCAAGACGACGTGATGAAGGCCGTAGACGGCGTCACGTCGCATAAAATTGACGTGGAGGAATGTCTTATGAATGGAGGACATTAGACGGTCTTATCACCTGGAGTAGAAACACAGCAAATTTGGATGGCAGCGTTAAGAAGGGATTTGCATGATATTAGAGGGAATTGGATCCAAAAACTGAAAGTGGGCCAATAGGTCATGACAGCCGTGAATTTAATTTGAGTGCAAGAGGTGATAGAGCGGGCCACGGCGAAATTTAAAACAAACTTTAGAGGTGGAAAAATTACCACCTCAATTCTGCGTACAAATAGTTAATCTGGTGGCATTAAAAAGGGTATAACTTAATGCGAAACATGGAGGTAATTTCTTTTACAAAATAAAATACTAAAGTGGGGGTGTGTTAAGATGTGTCACAACTTTTCCGTTATTGCATTACTGGCAAACAGGTAGTTGATTACAGCCACTTGCATGACTGTCGCTCATGCTGACTGACTGGGCAATGAACGGCGGCACTTCAACTTCCAAAACAAATTTCTATTTGTAGATGTGTGGCACTCGAATCTAATGCAATAATTACCTGGTTCCTTTTGCAACGAATATTGCTGATAGGCAGAAAAAAGGGGTGGAGCTACCAAGAAGCCCCACTGGGGATGTTGGTTTACCCCTGTGATTAAAATTTATTATTAAAATTTATGGGTAAACGACCCAAATTAAAGGACAGGTGATTGGCACATCAACCTTACGGTTCAAAGATCTACTAATGAATGCGGGGTAGATCCAGACCTTCCGGAGTGTGGGGTATTCCTGGCGTCCTTGAGAATTTGTGTGTTTTCTCCGGGTACTCCAGTTTACTCCCACAAAATGAAATTTTGGATACTGGACTGGTTGAACACTCTAAATTACTCTGATTATGAGTGTGAGCGTGAATGATGGTCTGTCTTTTTGTGGTTTTTTTGATTGGCAAGCCACTGAGATATAATCTATCAGTAAAATATCAAGGTGAAAAAATGTTGGAATTTGGAATTGATTTCTGAAATCGCCAATAGGCCTTGGGGATGGCATGACAGATTGGTACCAAAAAACGAAACAAATTGGGACCTCAGCTTGCCTAGCTTGAGTCATGGGTAGTCTCGACAGGGGGTGATGGTAGCCTTGCTACAACGGCACTACAAAGTTTATGGTTTTAATCTATATGCGAAAAAAAATTAGATTTTCGACTTCGATCGGATATAACAACTCCTTCAATTACAATTCTTTGGGAAAGTGTTTTTACAAATGAAAAACGTGTCCTACTTGTACAGAAAAAATAATGAAACAGTGTCTATCCTGTTACGCAGTAAATGGCAAGTCAATTATTCCATTCTTTAATCATTTTACCTGCTTAAAGCTTACAGGGTATGGTCTGAAGCTGGGGGCGATAAATGAGACGTGGTGTGTCGGCGTTCTAAAACAAACTGCACCCCTGATACCACGTTCTGACCTATGGTGGTGGTGTGGTGGGGATAAATTATACGACTCCTGCCGAAACGCGGCAGGACTATGTGCTTTGGTCTCACTGCTCTCACCAGTGTCTGTTCTTCCATCTACAGTGGAGGAGATATAATTGGCTGCTCAGAAATCTGGTGTGATGAAGGGATCCCTCCCGACGGTGTCAAGCGGCATGGAGGGAGGGAGATCCAACATACATTGACTCGATTGGCATCCCCCGGGGCGTACCAGATGAGTATAAGCTGGCTAATCAGATTGGATGGGAGTCCCCAAACAAAAATGTGGATTGGATAAATTACCTGCATTACGATGTCCAAAACCTTGGAAATTATACTGAACAGGGATTCGTGGCCATAAAGGAGCAAGTGGCAGCTATCAGTCTGATGGCATTCCAGGTTCGAATAGCGGTGGATATGATTCTTGCGGAGAAAGGGGGCGTGCGTGCAATGTTTGGAGAACAATGTTGCACCTTTATACCGAACAACACATCACCCGATGGGTCGCTCACCAGGGCCATTAGTGGCCTGCAGACCGCAACATGAAAAAGCATTCTGGAGTAGAATTGTCCACTTGGACAGACTTGTGGGATAAGTCCTTTGGAAAATATAAGGATTTGGCCATATCTGTTGTTTTTTTGTAGTCATTTTTGCTCCTACCTTGACATTGTGTGGGTGTTGTCTCATCCCCAGTTTGTGCTCCTTGCTAAGCTGACTTATAACTACTGCAATTGCCCCTACACATTCTGAATTACACGAATTATATCCTCTGTTTATGAAACGTACTGGGGTGAGCAGTGAAGTCCAGGAGTATGGTAATTCCGAGGACAAATTGGGTAAAAATGATTATGTTCTTTCTTTTTCAGACCAGCATTGTGAGTAAGGATAAAATGGGGGAGTAAAATTGCAGTCACCTGACATTCCCTTTTGTAATTGCTATAAAATAATTGTTACGACTCCCCCTGGGGTATGATATACCAGGGAGTCGCCACTATCACAGGAGACAGGTTCGGTCAAAGATAAGTTCGGACAAACACTGCAAGTAGCCTTAGTTATATTTTATTTACAATAAAGTCATTAAAACAGAATAACATAGGGGAAGCACAAGATATTAAAGTGGCACCCTCAAATAAACACGGTGAAACCCCCTCCCAGACAGGTGTCCAAATGAACACCCACAAAATACAGGAAATAAGACCGAAGGGTGCCA
This sequence comes from Stigmatopora nigra, assembly GCF_051989575.1. NCBI lineage: Eukaryota > Metazoa > Chordata > Actinopteri > Syngnathiformes > Syngnathidae > Stigmatopora > Stigmatopora nigra. The sequence goes on from NC_135526.1 coordinate 10,667,762, forward strand.
CTGTCTAAACTGATGTAATAAAATCTAGACAGGGGAATAACTGTGTCTAAATGCACAAAGTATATGTATACCCCGGGGTGTCTAAACTTATCTCAAGTTCCCCTATGCAACCCAAAATCATTAACAACACATACAAAATATAACAGGGAGTAACATACTCACAAGCCTGCAACTCAGCAAGGCATCAAGGGCAAGGCAAGGCCAGGGGCGAACTGACAACTGAAGGGTTTAAATAAGGGCAGGAGGGATGATTGGGGAATTAATTACAGCTGTGTTTGCCTGGGCAGGACTCTGTCACAGGGGTGGAGCCACAGCTGCAGATACCTGTAAAGAAAAGAAAGCACACACCTCCTACATAGTGTGTGTCCAGGCTGCCAGCCGTAACACCTCCCCCTTCAAGAGTCAACCTGTTGACGAAATCGAACCACCAACCTGCCTCAATCAATCAATACACTCCTGATAAAACTCCTAAACCCGAGACAGGGCATCATCCATAACTTCTTCTGCTCCGACTTCCATTTCTGCGCCGACTTCCATTTCTGCATCCATTCTGCGCCAGCGTGCTTTACTGCGCCCCCTTTTGTGGCGGCCAGTGACGAGATAAGGAAGTGGTCGGTCCGGTGGGCGTCCGCGCCAGCTGGTGACAAGGCGTGGCCGGTCTGGCGGGCTTCCGCGCCGGCCGGTGATGAGCCGTGGCCGATCTGGCGGGCGTCCACGCCGGTCCTTTAAGTTTTGGCCAAGCCCCCTTCCTTTAGGAGACATTAGAATTTTAGAACGGTCAGGCACCTTACCCTGGTTGCTCGGAGGGTCGCCAACTCCCTCGTCCAGGGGTGCCAGAGCTTTGCCGCTCTTGCAGTCGCCGGCACCATCATCCAGGGGCGCCGGAGCATTGCTACCGCTTCTGGGCGGGCAGTCGCTGGCCAGAACGGTGCTTGGCAGAACGGTGCTAGGAAGAACTGTCCCTGGAAGGCCGGCCGGCACCGGAAGCCTGGTTAGTGGCTTCGGCACGGGTGCGACTGGCGGCCCCAGTGGCGACAGGAGTACTTTGCGTGGCCTCGGCACCGGAACTTGGGGTGCTTTCTGCAGGCTGATCTCCGAGACGGACATTTTCTTCTTGCCTTGTGCTATTTTATTTTTTTCTTCTTCCAATGCCTTTTCCTTTTCAAGCCACACTTGGTCCAATTTTTCCCTTTCTAAATTTTCTTGCTCCAAAATATTTTCTCTTTCAATCAGTTCTTTTTCTTTTCGCTGCTTCCAAGGCCTTTTCTCTTTCTAGTTTTTCTTGCTCTATGGCCTTTTCTTTTTCTTGCCGCTTAAGTTCCAAAACTCTTTCCTTCTCAAGCCATTCTTGCTCCACACGTTCTTTCTCTACACGCTCTACCGCCAAAGTTTTTTTCTTCTCAGAGGCTAGAGCCGCAGCAGACTCCGAGGGGAAGTTACCAGCCCTATCAAACAACTCCGGTGGAAACACGGTGTCTGATAAATCTACTTGTTTTTTTCGAGCCTGCGTTCGAGTTATGGCACATACGGGGAATACATCCGGAAAACTATTGGAAAAAGCATCGGGATATGACATGACAGGCTGCTTTAGCACCTCCACCACAGGCACTACTCTGTCTCTCCCACTGATAATGTCGTTCCCCAAAATAATATCCACCCCTGCCACTGGCAAACTTGAGTATACTCCTACTTTGTATGTACCTGTCATTAACGCACACTTTAAGTGGACCTGATGTAACGGGGCTGATATATAACCGCAACCTACTCCTGTTACCAACACATTGGTTTGAGACTCACTAGAAAAAGGCAGGATACCAGACAACATCAGAGACTGGTTCGAGCCGGTGTCTCGTAATATATGGACCGAGCGAACTTGTAAATTCGAGGGGAGAGAGACACACCCACTATACAAATAGGGTGTGTACCCCTTATCGACTACGTCCTTCGAGTCACATGATGATTTAACATCAGAGACTGTAGACGGCCAATTCAGTGTCTGAACAATTCCGCTCTCTTTCACATCCAAATCTTTCACCTGGTTCCTATTCCTGATGGTTTTTCCAAGAAAAACAATTCATTCTAAGATGCCCAATTTGATGGCAAAAACTACATCTACGCGTCTCGCGCTCCATGACAGAGTTTTGACGCCACGAGGGTGTTACTGTCTTACCAGGAATTTCATCCTGGTTACCCGGATTTGAGCATGGGATGCCCCGGTTATCAGATCGAGTAGACCCAAATGAGCTTTTATGCGTCAGCAAGTAGTTATCTGCCAGAACTGTGGCTTGTGACATAGTTTCAAACTCGCGCTCGTTTAAGTGGGTCACTATTCGTTCAGCCAAACAACTTTTCAATTCCTCAACTAGTAGTAACTCAGTAAGTGTTTCAAAAGTGGAAGCTTTGCTTACTGCACACCAACGATTAAAGAATACTTCTTTTTCACGGCCAAACTCAGCCACGGCCTGTCCAGGCTTTAATTTGTGGTTTACTTACAGTTTACTTTGTAAGACATTATCAGTGGGAGCTCAGCCTTCTTCTGGCCATTCATGGGACAGTGCTATCCGTTCAAACGCACTAAACCACGCCTCAACGTCCGTTTCACGGAACGGCGGTACAAGCGGAAGGCTTTCACTAACCTTAAACCCCCTACTTCCTACCCTATTGGAACTCTTTGAGAGTTCAATGTCCAGCCTTTTTAGTTCAATCTCCTTTTCCTTGAGGGCTAGCTGATGGGCATACTCCCTATCCCTAGCCTCATATTGCATGCGTAACATCTCTAGAGTAACATGGGGATCTTCCCCAACAGGTACAGTACCATCTCCATCTAGTTTTCCTTTTACCCCAGCCCTGGGATTTCTAACTCGAGCCTCTACATTCAAGGTGGCACCATCCCTGCCTACCTCATCTTTCTCCCTCCTGCCTGATTCCTCAGAATCAACCAGAGACTGAGAGGAAACATCCGCAGATGCTCCTCCTGTGGCTCCTAATTACTGCGCTGCTATTAATATCTGGATAACCTCCTGCTTCAAATCAGCTAGCCTGGTAGTCATGGACAGAGAGAACCCTAGATGAGCGGCGAGATCTACCAGATCTTGCTTCTTACACTGGTCAAGCTGATCTACATTGTTAAATTGAAAAAGGAACTGCTCTGCATCAAAGTCCATCCTGCTAGTTACAGCACTACACTACACTGAATGATAGCAAATACATTTACCTCCCTGTTACTACTACAGCACTGCTTGCCTAGCCTTCACCGGCCTACTGCACATTCAGTCCGTACGACCCTTTGACCAAACTGCTGCTGTGATAACAGATCTTAATGAAATCCCGGACGAGCCCCCACTTGTTACGACTCCCCCTGTGTGTGTCCAGGCTGCCAGCCGTAACAGAATGTATTCTCACTTATAAGTTTTTACTCACCAAATTGCCTATTTAATTAAATGCCAATAATTGAATCAGATGTCTGCCTGCAGTGTTTTAATAATTATATTAAAGTATAAGTATTTAGGAACGTATCACTATCCTTCTCCTCTTCCGCCCCCTCTTCCACCGGTCTCTGCAAAACTGTCAATCAGGTGATAAAACAGCTAAAGAAGATTGAGTTTTTTTTTACCTCTGCAGTGGGTTCAACACCATTCAGCCGGTCCTACTGAAAGGGAAACTGGAAGAGGCTGTAGTAAGGAACCACCTAGCCGCATGGATCATCAAATTCCTCACTGACAGACTACAATATGTGAGACTCCAGGACTGTATGTCCGATGTGGTAGCTTGCAGCACGGGGGCCCCACAAGGCACAGTGCCTTTCCCACTCCTCTTCTCCCTCTACACATCAGACTTCAAACATATTACAGACAACTGCCACCTCCAGAAGTTCTGTGATGACACCACTATTGTTGGACGAGTGATGGACGGGAACGACCTGGAGTACAGGGGAGTCATCACAGCCTTTGTTGACTGGTGTAGGCAAAACCACATCCACATCAACACCAGTAAGACAAAGGAAATGGTCATCGACTTTCGGAGGACACCTCAACAGAACACTCAGGTGATCATCAGGGGAAAAGACATTGAAATCATGGAGAAGTTTACGTACTTGGGTGTTCAGGACCCTGCTGAATAAGCTGATCAGGAGGGTTTGTTCTGTTCTGGGCTGTCCCTTGGACTCTGTGGAGTAAGTGGGAGAGTGGAGGATGCTGACCAGGATGATGTCCATCATGGACAGCACCTCCCACCCCCTGCACGAGTCAGTGGAGTCCCTTCGAAGCTCTTTTAGCTATAGACTGCTGCACCTTCATTGCAGGAAGGAGCGCTTCCGCAGATCCTTTCTCCCATCAGCTGTCAGGCTCTTTAACCAAAAAAAATGGCCGTGGGTTAGGACCTACCGAATTATTTTGCATGCATATGTGTATGTACAGATGTGCTTCTATATATGTATGTGTCTGTATATATATTACTTATTTATATATTTATTCATGTATGTACTTATTAACCTATTACCTTTCTTTTTATTTCTAAAATGCCTTTCCTATTTCTGCATCCTTACTCTCTTGCTACTGCGCCAACGGAATTTCCCAAATACGGGATGAATACAGTTATCCAATCCAAGCTAATTGCCTCGTCCCGTTTCTTAACCTTCTCCGTGTGTAAACTCAAGCTTTTAGCATTTGCAAGGATTATTGATGAGTATTCCTGACCAAACATATGTTCATTTGCTGCTCTCTTGTGGTAGAGCTTCCACTTAGTCGTTTCCGCTTAAATTTACTGCAATGAACTACGCAACAGCACCGCTATTTAGTGAGTTTTTATTTTCGTCATATTTTCACTTTGGTTTACATTTTTTTAATGAAAATTACATCCAAATATTACTTAGTTGGGTAAAATTTACATTGAAATTGACCGTCATTTTTCTTTACTTTTTCCTAAAAAGCATACTACTCCTGCTTTAAAACCTACAGTGACTCTTTCCCCTGAACCAAAATGTGACCATCAATGACCAAGGCCAAGTTTCACATTGTGTGGGTTGCTTCTAAAGCTTCTTAAGTCATAAAGACAAATTGTATCACTTTTCAGTTAAAAAAAATACGACATTAAAATCTAACGATACTTATATGAATATTAATTCATAATAAGAATTTTGATTATAGGGGTTTAGTCAGTCTCCTAATATTAGGTCTAATTTAGTTGTTTATTATAATTTTGTGTTAGCAAATGAGGACGGCCCAGTGGATGAGTGGCTAGCCTCTTAGTGGGGGACCTGGGTCCAAATCCAGTAGGGTCCACTTGTGTGAAGATTGCATGTTGTCATTGGGCCTGCGTGGGTTTTCTCCAACTACTCCCGTTTTCCTCCCACATTGCAAAGCCATGCATTTTAGGCTTATTGGACAATCTAAGTCCAAGGTATGAGTGTGACCTGCGATTGGCTGGCCACCAATTCAGGGTTTCCCCTGCCTCTGGCCCGAAGTTGGCTGGGATACACTCAGCACCCCCCTCAACCCTAATGAGTGGTTCAGAAAATGAAATATGAGATGAGTAAGTAAATTAATTGACTATATTTTTACACTGCACAAGCTTTAAAAGTCTTCTTTCAGTATTTTTCCAAGTCTAAACCTTTTGATTCGGAAATGTTTAGCTTATCTGATTTAAATAATCATACCAGTTCCTTAACATGTGACTTTGTGGCATCCACAGGGCATTAAATTACACTTATTAATTATTCGTATTTTAAATAATTTAGCGATCCATTCTTTATATTATCCAATCTAATATTATTTGTTATAATTGATTAGCCTTTTTTTTTCAAATTCATGACAGCAGACTATTACCCTCTGTTTAATTTTTGGAGATTTTTTTGGAAAGGCTCCTCTGCGCTCGCTCAAAATGAACGAATCACATGGAGAGTTGTTTTTCTGAGACACCCAAAGGGATGCCAACGGATTGTAGAAAGATTACCAAACAGGATGGTATCACCACAATGTCAAAATAAAATAACGTATACAGAAAATGAATTGACATTTTGGTGGATTTCGGTACTTGGATCTTATTTTCGTTCATTAAAAGTAATTTGCATATCAAAGCATAACCTGAAAATTTCGTATGTAGAAGGATTTGAACGCATAGGTACCACTGTAATAAATCATCACAGCACCATATTTAATGAGAACATTGATATATTCTACTTTGCCGTATCAGTGGTCTCTACGTTTTTTTTTTTCACTCACTAGGAACAGTACTTGGCTTTTAAGACTTTTTTGCTCGTATTTTAGCTGTGAATGGCTTTTGAGTGGAATAAAGTCAATTTGATGTCATCATTTAAAATATGCAGCGTGACTAAGGGTGGTGGGTGTGGCCAAAAGGTTGTAGGTTCTTGTCACTGTATGTGCTATTGTGTGGATGCTGCTGTGGGCTACAGGATTGTTTTTGGTGGTGGGACCAGCCTAACAGTGGAACACAGTAAGATAATGTTAAGCTTTTTTCCATCACTTCTATTGAAATTATTTGCCTTTTAACATATTTTCTGTCTTCGTCTTTTAACTTGATACTTAGATTAGAAGAAGAATATTCTGCCGGATATGACGTCCTCCTGCTTTAGAAGCATTTGTAAAAAATAAAAAAATGTCTGCTCATGCAAACACTGATACTGATCTGCTGTTTGGCCCACAAAGAAGGGTGTTTAGTCAATATTATTTAATCTAAAAGCCAAATTTGACAAAAACTGTTTTTCTGAGGACCGCCAATGTAAAGAGGCCAACAAAGGCTTAAAATAAATTTCCCATTATTTAGAATCTCTGATAATTGAAGAAAATTGGAATTTCTTTTCGGGTTGGATTGACTTTTGCTGGAAAAAAAGCAACTTTAACTGCATGGCATTAAAACACTTTCTCATTCACTATGTTGCATAATGCCACTTCAGCACATCACAAGGGTGGGACATTTATTCATTTCTGGTACCGCTTATTCTCACAAGGGTCAAGGGGAGTTCCGGAGCATATCCTAGCTAACTAAGGCCAATGCCCTCAAAGTGGTTTTACTGTTTTACTGAGGCCAGGCACGCTCAGTGAAAAAAATAAATAAACAAAAAACGAAAGCCACGGTTATTGTGATACTTGGAAACTCGGGAGAGGCTCACCTATATGGCTCCATTCAAGCGGCAGCCAGTTGCAGTCTCTCCCTAAACCAGTGGTCTCAAACCGGTTCCACATAGGGCCGCAGTGGGTCCTGGTTTTTGTTCCAACCGATCCAGTGCTGACATTTTAACCAATCAGGTGTCTTTAAAATAAGTAGCACCTGGCTCTTATTAACTGATTGCACTTGCAAAAGGTATCCTTGTTGAGTTGGAATGAAAACCTGCACCCACTGCGGCCCTTTGAGGACTGGTTTGAGACCACTGCCCTAAACCCTCACTCAAACTGTGTTTTTACAGCTTTTTACAGCTTTTTTATCCTTTATTTTTACATTTTATTGTCTCTTAAGATTTTACTTGTTACTGTACTTTATATTTTGTAATCCACACTTTAATGTTTTACTACTTTACTTCAAGACTCTACTTCAAGACTCAAGTTGTGCGGGAAGCAATCTATTAGTTTAGTTTCTTTGCAAATTCTTGACATTACATTTTTGACCCATTCAGCCATGCCTCTGCTGTTTTACACAAAAGCTATTAGCGCTACGCAACACCTGGATGCCCCTGGACCTCCCCACAGAGTTAAAGAGGAAGAGAAGAGGATGCAGAGCTGGACAAAAATCTCAGGAGAAAAAGCGATGCTTCAGACCCAGCATCCCATCTATTATTATGGGGAACGTAAGATGTCCCCCCAATAAGATAACGAGGTAACGTCGCTTACCATACTCCAACGACAATATCGGAAAATCTGTATTATGTGCTTCACGGAGACCTGGCTGAATGAACTAATACCAGACTCTCGTTTCCTTGGATGGTTTTCAGTTGGTGAGAGTGGACAGAAATCCCTCATCAGGGATCAAAGGGCCCTCCTGAACAACAAGAAGAGGGCTTTTAGGTCTGGGAAGAAAGAGAGTCCGAAAATGGTCCAGGAGGAGCTGAACAGATAGATAAGGAAGAGAAACTGGTTTCTCTCTACAGGGAGGAAGCCAGAGACCAACTCCAGAGAGGCAACATAAAAGAGGTCTGGAGGAGCTTGAGGACCATTTCGGGCCATGGAAGCAAAAGTGACAGAGACCCGGAGTCCAGAGACAGGGAGTGGACCAATGAACTGAATCAGTTCTTCAACAGATTCTGTTCTGCAACTCTCCGCCATCTTTTATACACTCAAAATACCTTTTAAATAGCTGATTTTTTAAATTAGATAAATCGACTCCATCACTTTATGTCCTGAAATTTTCTCCTCCTCTCCTCAAAGGAATAACAGCCTCTCCTTCTTGCCATTCATTATAGAGAGGCCATGCAAAGAAGTTGTTGCTTTTAATGCTTCCATCTGCTCATTATCTTAGTGATGGTAGGTGAGTTACGGCCATTTTGCTCTCCAACATCAATCTTAGATTAATTTAATTTCCACCAATAATTTTAAATCAAGAGAAAAGTTGCTTTAACCTTTGTCGGCGGAAAAAAATAAATTAAAAAAAACATGGAACTTTATTTTTGTGAGACATTTTAAAACAAGACACAGCGCTATCGGAAAAACATCAAAATAAAATAATGAATACGGAAAATGCATGACATTTTGGGTTATTTCGGAACTAAGACCTTGTTTTCGCATACAGTGGTACCTCGAGATACAAGCTTAATTCATTCCGGGACTGAGCTCATATGTCGATTTTCTCGTCACTCAAACGAACGTTACATAATGTCACTACTGCATGTTTAGAACTCAGTTTGATAGAAAGTGATTGTTTTTTTTGTTTAGTGGAGGACTTAAAGCCATCTTTCTACAAACTTGAGGCAGGTAACCTCACTGCATGTCTCGCCACTGGCTTCAGCAAAGACACGGCCATCAAATTAACATGGAAACGATCCATGTTCATGGAGTCTGATGCTGTACAAATATCGGCTGATTCATTATACAATCAGTTGGCAATGCTAGAAGCTCCGCTTATCGACAGATGTGATGAAGGTGAGAAATGTGGCTGGAGGCTTAGATAAAAATTAATTTAGTCATCACTACATCTGGCTTTGTGTTTTGTTGCCACAGGTGTCAGTCGACCACGGCTGTGTGAGGATATGTTGATGCCAGGTTGGTAAGCAGCCTCTTAAATTCACATTTTTAAATGTTAAAGCAAGAGTCTGTTGGACTGATCTAAATGTGAATGTCATTGGCAGATGAGAAGGTGAACCTTGCTTCCCTAAATGCCCTCGTCCTCCGCCTAGTGTATGCAAAGGTGATCGCCATCAATTGTATTGTGACATTGGCCAGTTGCTTGCCAAAGTAGAGTAGCCAGTGTGATGCTACCGCCTTCTTCGTGCTCCTGTATTTGGGTTTGAACTTGTAGGTCTTTTTTTTAAGGATATTTAATAAATCAATCAACTTTAAAATATAAAGTTTGAATATTTTTTTCTGTGATTATTCAAATGATGATAGAAGATAGCATGAAGATTCACAAAACAGCAACTAATAAATAAAAATCATTACAATAATACACATGGTAAGTGTACTCTTTAGCAGTACTCAACAGTGAATATTTTTGGGTTGAGATGTTTAGTTCTAAAAAGCAAGCAGAGTGACTTAACATTTTATTTCTATAACCAAGTCATCAAAGTAAGATGCAAAAATCAGGCTTATCAACAGCTGCCCTCTAAACTTACAATAGAGAAACACTCAGGGTCTTTTTGGAGACCTCACCACCATTTCCCATGGTAAAGAACTCGAGGCTCTCAAACTGGTGAGTCCAATGTATTCAAGTCACACAACAAATGAAAAACCATTTGCATAGATTACATTGCAGGACAGAGGCCACCTGATGGTGTAGGGGGTTGACTCGCCTAACTTCGGTGCGGGTAAGAGTTGGAACAATTCCCGCTTGGTGGTGGTACATTTTAGGTGTCTGCCAATCCAGAGGCACTGTCCCCGATCTCCACGCGATGTTGCAGGGGTGTGTCAAACAAGGCAGCCCCACACATCCAGAGCCTTTAGAAACTCCAAGTGGATCTCATCCATCCCAAGGGCCTTGCCACCTATGAGCTTTTTAACCACCTCAGTGACTTCAACCCCAGAGATAAGAGAATCCACCCCAGAGTCTCTGCTTCGTCATGGGAAGGCGTGTCGGTGGAATGGAAGTGGTCTTTCAAGTATTTGGCCCACAGATTCACAACATATTCAGGTTTTTGCCTCGGAGACGACCAGAGGCGCGTTCGGCTTGTCCACCCTGTACCCGTCAGATTCCCGTGTGGAAAAAAAGCATATTTTTCAGACACACAAAACAAAAACGTATTCAGTAAAATCATCATTAATGTTATATAGTGATATATATAGCTATATAGAGTGACTCTGCAGGTCGGTCCCAGTCTGCAGGAGCTCCCCGTCTTGTGGAAGACTTCCTGTGTGTGGTTCCAGTTTTATCCAACTTTTTCCTGAGTCTGTATCCGTTTTTGCTACCGCAACCAAAATGGCGCCGTTCAAGTGGCAGCCGGTGGCGGTAGCTCCGTCCACTCTTGCTCATTTTGCATTTTAGCATTCTGCTTTTTTGTCTTAATGATCTGATTTACTTTGCTTTGAACTTTGTGCTTTTGCTTTGATGTTCTGCGCCCTTTGCGACTGTACTGTATAACTTGTAACTGTTTTTTTTCTGTATCTGCATTCCGCCCCTTCTTGGTACTGTCACAATCCAATCCAATATACAACTCCCTGCCATCTACACATCTTATATGAAGTATCCAAATAAAAAAAATGTTTATAAAAGTGTCAAAATTCACACTAAAACTCGCAAGCGGAAAGCAGGAGATGATAAATGACTTAAGTCACGGCACCGCCTCCCGACTGGTGAAATTTCACCATAGAAGAATGGCGTACCAAATTATATAAAAGGCAGAGAAGGACAGTATCTTGCCTTTTGCTGTTTTGCTCAGATTGGATTTGGCATCACGCTGGCCTATTCCATCTTAATTTAGATTACGGGTCGCCCTTGAAAATGCCCCCTAAGCGACCTGTGCCATCTAAGGCATCCAATGAGCCCAAGAAAAAAACAAAATATGATGAGAGACTAAAAATATGAAGTTGCTAGATATGCTGAAGGCGGGCAATAATGTCATCGGGTAGTGAGTAAGGAGAGGCAGCAGAAAACGACGCGAATGATACCTGGAACTCAATAACATTTACCATACATGAACTCCCGTCTCTGAACCTTTGAGCCAATCAACTTAAAGCCTGGCTGTTAGTCGAACAAAATTGTGAACACAATATGCTACTCGTCTGTGTGTGTGTGCGTGTGTGTGTGTGCGTGTGGGTGTGTGTGTGCGTGTGTGTTCACTTGCTTGTTTAGAACCAAAAGACAATTGTTGCGCTATTTAAAAAAAAACATTTGAAAAGTGGGTGTTTAACAAATAAAAGATTGAGTTTACGCACTTAGTGAAGGTGAAGAAATGCAATCATTTTTATTAGGATCTGACAGCCGTTTATGGCCACCATAAAAAAAATTCAACTCTACGTTGCACGGTTTAGGTTAGCATAGGTTAGGTGAGAACTTTATTCCATCCAATATTCGAGATATTTCTTGGTTTCAGTAGCAAAACAGACACAAGACATTGTAGACCTAGGTGAAAAAAACTGGAGCCACACACAGAAGTCCACAAGGTGGGGACCTTCTGCAGACTGAGACTGAGGTTACCACATAGTAGTCTGGAGGTTTTAAAGATCATCTTCCTTGCCTAGATACTCCTAAGCTGTCCATTCACCTAATCAGCAGCAGCGGAGAGGGGCTTCAAAGCACACAAACTCCAAGCAAGCATCGGCATCTCATCCATCTGACCAGAGAGGGACAATAGTGGAATGGTCGGTCTGGAGTGTTGCCTCTTCTCCCGTCACTATTGTCCACTGCTTACATGAGGTACGGCTGAACGGCCCCAAAGACTAGCACAAAGAAACCAAGCCATGAAACGGGTCAGGCCGAGTCGCAAAGGCTGCATAAAAGCAAAGTATATGGCAAATCATTAACAAATACCAAAATGCAATAAAAAAAAAGTCAGAAAAGCAACAAAATAAAGGTAAATATTAAATACTATTTACAATTTTCTGTCTGTCCGTCCGTCCATCCATACATACATATATACGTACATACGTACATACATAGAGCTAAAGTGAGAGTGAACTATATAATTTTGTAAGATTATACCATAATGTAACCTATGGAATTGATGCAGGTGTTTTTGTACAGGAACAGAAGTGAATGTTTTGGTGTGGGCTGCACGGCACAGTAGAAGACTGCTGAATCTTTTCGATTTAAGCGGTTGATATGCAAAGGAGCTTGCAAGGCAGTCACATTTATGCTGGAGTAAAATCTGTCATATTTATCCCCCTTTTTGCCACGGCCGATCGTAAAGACGCTCAAAACAAAGCTGGGTGCTGCATTTCCTTCCTGTTTGTACCAGAAGATATAATCGTTGCTCTGGGAAATATTGTAGCTACAGTCCAACATAATTGTCGCACTCTCCACAGCGTGGACATCCTCTTTTGGCTGGTGCACCCTTTGTTCGCCATTTCCTGTAAGAAAGAAAATAAGGTTTCAGACAAAACGAGAAATTAGTAAATACCTCAAATGACCTTACCAAGGCTCAAAGCAGCCATTAGCACCCATGGTAAGTGTGAAGAATTCATCTTTCTACTCACAGTCATTGTGAATGTTTACATGAAGCTGAATGGGCGTGGCTATGACTTCCTGTTGCAATGACGGCGGGCTCGCGGTTTTGCCGGTCCCGCCTGCTTGTTTAGAACCAAAAGACATGTGTTGCGCTATTGAAAAAAAACTCTTTAGAAAAATGGGTGTTCAACAAAAAATAGATTGAGTTTAAACAGGTGGAGAAATGCATTCAGCCTGCCATACATGTTTTTTTTGGAATATGGGGGGGGGGGGGAAACTGGACTACCTGTATGAAACCCATGCAGGCCTGGGGAGAACATGCAAACTCGACACAAATGGACATGACATGGATTTGAACACGGACCCCAGAGCAGTGAGGCCGACGCGCTAACCACTCTCTTCATCGGGCCACCCACTTTTCACCAATCATGCCAAAAAAGAGGAGTATTAATTTTTATCGAGTTGCGAAAGGCGTAAACAATTGAAGCGCACCAAGAAGGCAGACAAATGAACTGTTGGAGACACAAAAAATAAAAATGTAAAATTGTCCAATTAAAGTAAATTATTTATTAGGCATCATTCCAAGTGATAGAAATTAAGTTTTATTGAAAATTATCATACTTGGCCAAACTGTGCTTTTAAGCGCATAAAAAGCACACTTTGACCATAATAACTGAAATTGTCCCATATATTAGGATCTGATATCTGTTTCTGGCCACGATAAAATATTTCCACTCTACGATGCACGGTTTGGGCAAACGCAGTGAGAGAATTTTAACATTGACACAACCGTGCATGTATCACGCTTCATAAGGATTATAGATGAAAGCCGAGGTCAAAGCTTAACCACCACTTTGGAATGAAGGAGATTGTGCTGCCATCTTGTTTCCGCCTTTCCCAACTCGATAGTGACTGAGTGCTTGAGAGTGAGCGAGTGAGCGAGTAAGTGAATAAGTTTTAGCGCATAAAAAGCACGATTTGACCGAGTATGATAATTTTCATTAAAACTTAATTTCTCCCACCTGGAATGATGCCAAATGAATAATTTACTTGAATTGGACAATTTTACAAAATGTACATTGAAGATTTATGTCTCCGACAGTTTGTTTGCAGAGGACAGCTTCAGGTAATATGGCCATAGCCTCTCATGCGCTGAAAAGCATGATTTGGCCAAGTATGATCCTTTTCATTAAACGTGAATTTTTATCACTTGGAATGATGCCAAATGAATAACTTACTTGAATTGGAACATTTTAAACTATATACATTGTAGATTTGTGTCTCCAACATTCATTTGTTTGCAAGGGACAGTTTTAGTTATTTTGGTCAGTGTGCTTTTCATGCACTGAAAAACATGATTTGGCCAATTACGATGGTTTTTATTGAAACTTAATTTCTATCACTTGGAATGATGCCAAATGAAACACTTCCTTGAATTGGACAATTTTACACTATATACATTGTAGATTTGTTTCTCTGACAGTCTGTTTGTTTGCAGGGGACAATTTCAGTTATTATGGCCAAAGTGTGCTTTTCCTGCGCTGAAAAGCACACTTTGACCGAGTATGATAGTTTTCATTAAAAATTCATTTATATCACATGGAATGTTGCAAAATAAATAACTTACTTAAATTGGACATTTTTACACTATATACATTGCAGATTTGTGTCTCTGACAGCTGATTTGTTTGCAGGGACAATTTCAGTTATAATGGCCCGAAGTGTGCTTTTCATGCACTGACAAGCACGATTTGGCCCAAAATGATAATTTTCATGAAAACTTCATTTCTATCACTCTGAATGATGCCAAATGAATTACTTAACTTGATTTGGACAATTTCACAATTTTTTTTAATTGTAGATTTATGTCTTTGACAGCTACTTTGTTTGCAGGGTCAATTTCATTTATTATCGCCAAAGTGTGCTTTTCGTGCGCTGAAAACCACGATTTGGCCGACAATGATAATTTTCATTGAAACTCAATTTCTATCACTTGGAATGATGCCAAATGAATAACTTGCTTGAATTGGAAAATTTTACTCTATATACATTGTAGATTTGTGTCGACAGGATTTTTGTTTGCAGGGGACAATTTCAGTTATTATGGCCAAAGTGTGCTTTTCATGCGCTGAAAAGCACGCTTTGGCCGAGTATGATAGTTTTCCTTAAAACTTAATTTCTATGACTTCGAATGATGCCAAATGAATAACTTACATGAATTGGACAATTGTTGTTTGGTTGTTTCCTGGGAACAATTTCAGTTTTTTGGCCAAAGTGTGCTTTTAATGCAATGTAAAGCAAGATTTGGCCGACTATGATAATTTTCATTAAATCTCAATTTCTATCACTTGGAATGATTTGTTTTTAAAATCATATCTATATTTTAGCATGTTTTAATGTTTTAGTGTGATTTTCTTTACTTCGCTTGCTTGTGTGATTTTGTAATTCTATGGCACTCATTACATTTTTTTTTTAATTATGGCACTGAAAACCTTATAAAACATTTAGCACTTGCTGGATGGGGCCCGAGCTTTTCCCTAGACACCTGTTTCTCATTTTTAATTGAACATGTTCTCTATGGTGTTTCCTTTTTAAAACTAATAAGGTTTGTAGTTTTATGAAGAGGCATCAGTTATGGCCTCCCCAGGGGATGTGCAATTGACACACCTGTCCGTCTAAATCCTTTATGAACAGAATAACAATAAAAATGACCCCATTGGCCCAATACTGGCCTCTTGGCCTACATGATTTGCCCCCTTTGTCTTGGCAGACATTCTATGAGCCTTTTTAGACTCTTTTTAGGGATGGATGTGCAGTTGGAGTCCTTGCCATGCACCAAAAGAGCCTTGTAAAAAGACTTCCATTATAAAATATTTTTTTCAATGAATAATAATGCCTAAACGTGAGAATAGACAAATAAACAAGGAAAAATGTATTTGACTCAGTAGTCATTCGTGCCAGTTAGAGAGTTATCGCCTCTCAGCCTTTTGGCTGAGATCAAGTGTAGTATCTGTTCTTATCAGTTGAATATCAATTCGTAAGGCTAGTGGTTAGAATTAGGGTTAGTGGATACTGGTTAAGGTTAGGGTCAGGGGTTAAGCCCGACAACGAAATGTCCGTCGACGAAATGTCCGTCGACGAAATGTCCGGCGACGATCTGCCTGTCGACAAACTGGCCGTCGACAAAGTTTCCGGGTAACTCCCTATCCGGGACCATATATTAAATTAATTTTTGGAACTGAGAGATGGAATAGGGTGCTCGATTCACTCCATGCATCCACTTGATTTTGCAGTACCTCAAGGAAAGGTGCTCCCCCCTCTGTTTACTAAATGTATAAAACCCAGTGAGTTCTAAGACTGACCTCGACTGTCAATTTACTCAGATCTTAAATCTGATTACTTCCCGTATGAATGACCTAAATATGAAGGACTAATTCTTCCCCACCCTCTGAAAATAAACCATAAAACCGGATATTACAACGGAATACAGTAATCCCTCGCTTATCGCGGTTAATGGGGACCGGGACCCCCCGCAATAAGTGGATTCAGCGAAGTAGGCAGGCGCCATCAAAAACGCTTATAGAAACGTATAGCACGTGCACAAAACCACCACCAGGCTAATATGCTGTTCATTCAGGTGTTTTATTCCACATTAGAATGCAGGTGTTATGTTGGTGCATACAAAAAAAATCACTGCAAATGTAATAAATGTAAACTTTTATTCAGAAAACTCAGAAATTCAAAAACATCATAGCAGAAATTCAAAAACAGCATTCCGGATGGATCTCCCGCAGTTCTTTGGCGCATAAGAAACATTGTTATGGGGAGTTGGGAACGTTGTTTTTTTTGGTCGGTGAGGAAGCGCCTGTAAACAGCCATGACCTCATCGATGCGATTGCTGAACTGGACTGCCCTCACCATGTTATCGTCCATTTCTTTGGCCTTTCTTTGGAGGTCTTTGGCAGTATTAAAGAGGTGCTGCAAATTATGCAAAGTAAGGCCACCTTCGTCAGCTTCGTCACCCTCGTCGTCGGCAGCAGGCTCCTCTTCCTCGTCACTCGCCGACTTGGTCATCTCCTGTAGGTCCTCCTCTGTCAGTGGGTCTGAGTGACAGTCGATGAGATTTGTAATCTCATCAGCCGTCATATCCGAGAAGCCTTCAGTCTGCACCAACCGAGCCAGCCTGACAGCCTTATCAACGGCAGAGTGATGGCATCACGAAGGGCTTCACAAAACTTTTGCGCTTAACTTGGCGAGAAGCGTACTGTACAGCACGAGATAAGCGTGGACTGAGAATGGGCATCGGGAGAAGCTTGGGCTTCCATGGTGAATGGGCCAATGGGGAGTCGAGTACATTCAGTGAGCAATCAGCTTGCGCGCTTATGCCCGTGATGCGGCTGTGGTGCGGGCGTGATGCGGCCGTGATCCCAATGATGCTTTGCGCATACGTGCATTTTTTGTGTTTTAAAATTTATAAAATTATGAAATTACTAATTCTAATTGAATATTTTGTTTCCACTTCTTGTAAAACGATGTAATTTATAATTTTAATCTGATATCTTTTAAAAGAAAAATCCTGAAAAAAATCTGCGAAGCTCTGAGTCCGCAATAGCTGAAGCGCGAAGTAGCGAGGGATTACTGTAATATCTTTTTATTGTTTCTATTTCACCACCTACTCACAGAGTAACGAATACCTATTTAGTGGTTATGATCTTCAATCCTAAAATGTGACATTCTCACTCACTACAGACAGATGAGAGAAAAGGCAGTGAGAGAAAAGGGACAGGAGAGAAACTTGATGGACGCGCTCGTAACATAATATGAATGTTAAATTTAACTTAAAATAACTTATATTAAATACATGCACTTCAAAATAAGTTACACTAAATTTAAACCTTCTTGTGCAAGTACCGAGGCAAAGAGGTCAATTTATTCCACCTCGGCCTCACAGCTTCGGGGTCTTGGGTTTAAATCCATGTCGGTCCTGTGTGGAGTTTGTACGTACTTCACGGTCCTGCATTGGTTTTCGCCCGGCGGGCGAAGGCTGCGAGTCTGGTTCTTGAATCTTTATTAGAATCGTCCAAGAGACAGGTAAAAGCACAAGAGGGGATAGCGTACGCGAGTCGTTAGTCGTAGAAGGAAGGTCGGTAGCCGTGAAGTCCAGAGTGTAGGGTACAAAGGTTGAAGCGAAGTCGTTGTCCGTGGTCGTGGAGCCTGGCGTGGTCGGAAACCTGGGAGCAAAACAAGAGGTCGTAGATCAGTGAAGGGAGGCAAGGTGAAAATGTAAAAGGGTACCTAACAGTAAACTGATAAGATGATCTAGTGGCGTGGTCATGTTCCTGGTGGCTTTAAATACTCTTCACTGTCGAATGACTCACACCTGGAAGTGCTTGAGTCAGTAGGGGCTGGGCCTGGGATTGGACGGCAGGAACAACCAGCCACCAGTCTGGTCTGGGGCCTGACAGGATACTCTAAAATTTCCCAAGGTGTAAGCGTGAATGACCCCCAATTCAGTGTGTCCCCTGCCTCTGGCCTGAAGTCAGCTGGGATAGGCTTAACACCCCTCCGTGAGGATAATAAAGCTGTGCAGAAAATTAAAGAATGAATTAATGTGTAATAAATCAAGTGTTTGTCATGGGCAAACATGGAGGGCTTTTCAAGCAAATGTGAGGAAAAAAAATGGTTTAAAGATAATGCATTTAGTAAAGAACTAATTAGGAGTCTGCACCATGTTTTTTTTAATTTTCTTATGTCCTGAGATGAAAAATGTGTTTGAACTGATATACTGTAACGTAGACTTTTGAAATGCAGTGTTATTTTTTTGGTAATAGTAAGAAAAATCTCTGGGCGGCCCGGTGACATGAATGGTTAGCGCGCCGGCCTAACTTTGGGTGACCTGGGTTAAAATCTAGGTCGGTCCACCTGTGTGGAGTTTGCATGTTCTCCCCAGACTTGCATGATTTTTCTCTAGATACTCCTTTTTTCACCTACATTCCAAAGACATGCATTGTAGGCTGATCGGACACTAAATTTCCCTTGGGTATGAGTGTGAGCGTGAATGTTTTTTTTGGATCCCTGGAATTGTCTGGCTACTGATTTAGGGTGTCCCCTGTTTCTGGGCCAAAGTCAGCTGGGATTGACTCCAGCACCCCGCGTGACCCTAGTGAAGATAAAGCGGTTCAGAAAACGATATGAGATGGTTTACTTAATCATGGGTAAATTCTCTAAAGCAGGCTAGCTCTGTGTAAGCCAGTGGTCTCAAACCGGTCCTCAAAGGGCCGCAGTGGGTGCAAGTTTTCATTCCAACTCAACAAGGATACCTTTTGCAAGTGCAATCAGTTAATTAGAGCCAGGTGTTACTTATTTTAAAGACACCTGATTGGTTAAAATGTCGGCACTGGATCGGTTGGAACAAAAACCAGGACCCACTGCGGCCCTATGAGGAACCGGTTTGAGACCACTGGTGTAAGCTATTAATGATCGACAGAGCTAAAGCTGAGACAAAATCATGAGCAACTTGGTAAAATGTATGAGAAATACAATTCTGCAGTCAACAATCTGAGGCTGCTTTGGGTAAAATACACTCGCTACTCTGAGAATGTCCTCTGTTTCAAGAAATGAGGCAAAGCTGAAAAAATAAACACAGAGCTCTCTAAATGTTGATGTGTTGATTTGGTCTTCCGTGGAGCGAGTATATTTTCAACACCGCCACATCATATATGTTAACATATATGTGGGTTATTTAGATCATATTTATAAGTGCGCTTGTTGGGTTTATTCTGTATTACTATTATAAATATAGTTGTATTAAGTCATTTCTTTGTTAAATTATTCTCTTATTATTCTCAAAGTGTTGCGAGGTCATGAATAACCACCAAGTCATCTTTAACCTGGACTGCCTGTTCCAGGATGTTTATACGAACAATTCACCCAATCTGGGTCTTCGAGATTCGGTGGTCCCTTTTGTAACGATGTCAGGGTCATTTGGCCAATAACAAGAATGTTGTTTCTGCCACGTCCATAACACTCGTGACGCACTTTGGGCTTCTTTATGTAATTGTTATATGATTGTTAGGTCAAATGAAGGCGTGATTGTTTTTGTTATAATGCCTTAAAGCTGTACGCAAAATACTGTTCGGGAGGGATACTTTGGAAGATCGCCTCCCTTAAGGTTACTTATCTGTGATCCAATCTATTTAATTAAATGTCAATAATTGAATAAGATGTCTGCCTGCAGTTATTGATAATTACAAAGGGTAATTATTAATGAACCTAACAGCGCTTCCTTGACATATCCCATGCAAACGCTGCTTCTGGCGATCTTGCCTTTTACTGGGGAAAGAACAAGCGATATTTTAAAGTACTTTTAGTTGACAATATATATTCAGTCCATAATACTATGTAGTCTTTTAAGAGAATTAAGAAAGCCGGGCTAGTGTCTGCGTATGTTGATTTAGTGGGCTTGAATAGCAGAGAATAGACTCCACATTAAAGAGAAGATTCGTTCTTTTGAACTAATCATTTGCGAGCGACCAAACACTTGCTCGTGCATGCGGAGTAGCTGATCACAAACATGGACGGACATCCAGAAAAAATGCACAATTCAAGCGTGGAAAATGTTCAGAAGACCAACACCGGCTGCAGTAAAGTCCCAGGAGGAACTTTGTGGCGTAAAAGATGTCATCAAAACTTGACCGGATGCAAATATTCGAAGACTGGAAGCTTGGTTCACTTTTTTGTATTAAATGCTACTTTGAAATGCTACATATATTTTTGGGGGAATTCGTGATAAGTGAAGTCAATATAATCAATTGAATTAAATGCCTTTATTGTTTTTATAATTCGTTAATTATTTATTATATATTTGTCTGTTTGTTTGTTGTTATTTGTTTTGTGCTCTATGTGGTGAAATCTTTAAATGTCATTATACTTGTATATTGAAAAAAAGCAATCGATTCCATGAAAGTCAAGTGGATTTCAATTAAATTATACAAGTATGTAACCGTCACGCCGCGTCGTCGTGGCACGACGGGGGGTTGTTAGACCCATTCGCGGGGATGCTGGATGGAACGAGACAGGCTGTTTTCATGATGGTAGATTTTAATGACTCAAACAAGGTTTACAAATAAACAAGGTCTTGAATATCCCAAAAGTAACTGTAAGGTAAGACATAAGTAAGTTCATATTGTATCAGTTTTTGTAAGTATAACAGCATCGTAATCATCCTTATGGCTGGCATGTCAGCATAAACACCCAACTGTCTGACTGAATTATAAATCTTAGTCTTGTGACAACTCTCAAGGCAATGAACGACCCAAACGCGGAACAAGGCAAACAGGAAGATATCCATTCGAGGTTCTGAACATGGATTTCACACAACTGAACCAAAGTGGCACATACAAGTACCGTCTTGTGATCATTGACACACCAAGTGGATTGAGATATGCCCGTCAAAAAAAGCTCACCCACGTCACCTGCGCCCCTGAAACCAAAACAGCAGTTGACAGAATGAGGTGGTGGTGCTCAACCTGCATCCAACCACATATCACACACACAGACAATATCTGTGATAACAGAAAGGCCCAACTCCCCCCCTGCTCTCAACCCCACCTAACCATTGTGCAGTGGAACTGTGACTCACTTGCAGGAAAAATCACCGAACTAAGCGCCCTAGCAAGAAGGCTGAAATGTGATGTCCTTCTGCTACAAGAAACAAAACTGGGCTTAGAGGATCCCACCCCGTCCATTCCTGGCTACGACGCCGTCTGACAGGATCGGTCCTTCAGTGGAACGAAAAACCATCGTGGGGGTGGTCAACTCACATTCGTCCGTCAAGGCATCCCGTATTCTCTGGCACCGCCAGTCAACTCGGGCCCGGCGGAGATACAACGCATCTTCATTCCCACTGCAAGACGATCACAGCTCTCACTCACAAACTTTTATGTCCCCCCAGTTACATCCTCTTTTGCGGGCCCACCGAACAGCCATACAACATGGCTACCGTGTCTATCCACAAGTCGTGGACTTATCTGCGGAGACTTCAACGCCCACCACTCTGCCTGGGACGACTTAGTGCAAACTGACCCCAGGGGCAAGCCATCCACGACTGGCTTGAAGATCAAGGCAGAAATCTCCTAAATGACGGCACATCCACGCGAGTATCCCGACACCTGGACCCCCATCGTCGAACTCTCTTCAGACCACCTTCCAATTCTGGTCAAGTGGAAAGAGGAGGTCAAAAGAGAGGCAGAAAAGCGAAGAGTGACTCCAAACTTCAAGAAAGGGGGAAATATAAGAAGGCTGTCATCCGAGAGATCCCTGGTGTAGATCCGCCTACAGAACCGAAAATGCTTCTCCAAGCATTCACCGATATCCTCAAAAGGGCGATGACGGAAGCCGTCCCCAAAAAAGTTTTTCGTCCCAACAACATCCCATGGATGAATGACGCACTAAAACAACTAATAAAGGAGAGGAATTGATTAAGAAGAAACTTGAATGTGTCTACCCGATCCCAATACCTGCAACTCTGCAAAGAGGTAGCAGAGAAGACATCTGAGGCGAAACGTGCGGCTTGGCATCTCCACCTCCAAAAAATTTCGGAAACCAGGGACTCCAAACAAGCATGGGCGGTGGTCAAATCCCTGACGAGACCACAATCGAGCAAAGGAAGCAAGACGCTCATCTACAACGATCGCGAGTACGCCTCTGACAAGGCCAAGGCAACGGCATTCGTCATTGAATACGCGAAGGTGAGTGGGCGCAAGAGTGATAAGTCGAGTAGGAGGACCGTACGAGAGCTTCGAAGAGATGCTCGTAGACTACAGGGTTCCCCTCGGCAATTACCCGAGTGTCCATTTTCCGAAGATGAACTCCGCTGAGCTCTCAACCAATTGAAACCAGGCAAAGCTGCTGGCCCAGATGGAATCGCCCCAGAGATGCTGAAGTACCTCCCCCCTGAAGCACCCAATGGTGTACCCAATCCTGGTGCTCGGCGGAGATCATCCCGTTCCACAAAAAAGGCAAGGACCCTCAATTAGTCGGAAGTTACTGCCCAATCGCCCTTACTTCCACCATTAGCAAGACCCTGGAAAGACTCATAGTAAACCGCCTGTCCAACTGGGTGGAGGAGAAGGGTATTCTTAGTCCGTGGCAGGCGGGTTTCCGTAAGGGCCGCTCCACCGCCGACCAAGGCCTACGGCTGTCCCAATTTGTCATGGATGGGTTCCAGTCTAAACCGCGTTCCTTTGCTGCTTTCTTCGACTTCAGCAAAGCGTACGACAAGGTGTGGCATGCCAACCTACTCCAGAAGATGCTGGCGATCGGTGTTCCTCTCCGGTATGTTGAGTGGATCAAAACCTGGTTCACCAACCGAACGGCACGCGTGAGGGTCAACGGTAATACAGGACGCTGCCGCATGTTCAAGGAAGGCCTTCCCCAAGGTTCGGTGTTGTCGCCGCTTCTCTTTACCATCTAAATCAACGACCTGCTTAACTCCTTTGAGTCTACCACCCTCGTCTCCGGCTACGCTGATGACTTGGCGCTGGTCTGTAGTGGTAACGAGATTAGAATCCGAGGCCGCCAAAGTCCACCAATGGTCTGCGAATAACCACCTCACCCTCAATACGTCCAAGTCGGAGGTTGCCTTCTTTACAATGGACGCTGCCGAATCCTCATGGTGCCCAAACATCACCATCGGGGGTGCCAGACTGAAGCTCAATCCAACCCCTACCTTCCTAGGAGTCCGGTATGACCGCCGTCTCACATTCAACGAACACATACGGCACTTGAGTCAAATCATGAGGCAATGCACCAACATATTGCGACAACTGACGGGGACGTCTTGGGGATGGCGACCTATGGACATGCGGACGATCTACATCGCAACAATCAGATCGCTCGCAGAATATGCAGCTCCTGCGTGGGCACCATGGGCCTCTTCAACCAACTTCCAGAAGCTAGAGAGGGCACAGTCGGACGCGGCACGGACCGTTACGGGTCAACTACGCACGACACCCATTGATGCCGTCCTCCACGAGGCCCAGCTCCCACCTCTATCCAACCGCCTACGACTAGCCAGTCTGAAAAAGGCGGACGACTGGTCACCCCCCCCCCCCCCAACGATGACAGGAGAGTGTTCTTCGAAACGCCCTGCCCTAAACGCCTTGACTGGCGAACTCTTACCACCCCTACACTCACCAACCTCAACCTCATCCCGGCAGGCGCGGAGACCGTATACAACCCTAATATCCCGTGGCCACAGCCTCTCCCTCCACCTATTCATTTTACACCCATACAGAAATCCTCATCCTCCACCCAACAATTAGACGCAGCCACCAAAACTATTGCGGCACTAGATAAAACTGACTTATACATCTACACCGACGGCTCCACCCACAACGGTACGGAGAATGGAGGAGCTGGAGTAGCAGTCTTCCGAGGCGACTCCCAAAATAACTCCTGGCACGCACCAACGGGGTCCCTTAGCAGCTCTTACCAAGCCGAAAAGACTGCACTGAACGCAGCCATTGACTGGCTCGGGCAGAATGAAGACTGGACCTCGGCCTCCATCATCACGGATTGCAAATCTCTTCTCCTAGCCCTCAATAACCTGAACAACCTTGACCCCCCCCCCCCCCCCCCCCCCCACCATTGCCCTAAACTCCAAATTTGCGGCCTTTCCCCCATCCAAAAAGATCCAGCTAATCTGGGTCCCCGGTCACTGCAATCTCACAGGCAATGACATAGCAGATGAGCAGGCGAAATTTGGCGCCACCCTCCCCCAACCAACGGCTCCGCTACAACAACAAACACGCCTAGCTATTATTCACAGGAGCTGCAAACCCCCCTCATCAACCCATGCCCGCGTCATTTCCCCTCACATACTCCCGTCCCAATCTGGAGGAAGAGTCCCAGCTATCCAAGAAAGACCTTCATGACCTTATCCGATTCCGGTCCGGCCACCATTCCTCCCTCCGAAGATGGCAACATTTGACGGGGAAGTGCGAAAATGATCAGAGCCGTCTCTGCGGTGAAGAAGAAGAATCGGCCGAGCATCTCTGGCTCCGGTGCCCAGCACTTCAGAATGCCCGTTACCACCGCCGGCTGGGACTGTCTTTCGGAGAACTACGGAGCCTTCCACACACGAGTCTAGCACTTCTGAGGATTATCCTCAGGCGCCTCGGGTGATTCAACAACAACAGGGAGACAAAGTTGGAAACCTTCACGTGGTGTCTCCTGAGAGGCCGCTCGCTGCGGCCTGCGAATTCCAACAAATACCACTCAGAGCTGCCAACAAGGACCGTGGCACCCTACGTTTTTCATCCAGCCGGAGACATTTGACTGCCCCTCACCTCCGACTACCCCCCGGATGAAATAATCCGCGTTCCAGTGGCAGCTCTAGCGCTATCTGAGGGCAATCCTCAGGCGCTTGTAGTGCAACAACAACAACAACAACAACAACAACGGCAGTATGGCCCACCACAGCAACAACGGCCTATGCGCGGTGGAGGACGAGGCACTGGCAGACCATGGCAGCCCAGGCAAACGGCTCAGTCACCTGGACAATATTACCAGGACGGAGATGATCCCTATGGTCCATTGGATCCTACATGCTCCGAATTGGGGTGCCCGATAGGATCAAGAAGCAGTGGTACGGCAGACCCAATGCTTCACATGAAAGTCAACGGCGTACCAACATCAGCTTTGGTGGACACGGGGGCAACGCACTTTGAACATCCCGCTC
This sequence comes from Stigmatopora nigra, assembly GCF_051989575.1. NCBI lineage: Eukaryota > Metazoa > Chordata > Actinopteri > Syngnathiformes > Syngnathidae > Stigmatopora > Stigmatopora nigra. Next base: position 10,693,266 of record NC_135526.1, read on the forward strand.
GCCCCCGTTGTCTCTCCTCTTCCGCCGTGACTTTGGTCGGCTTCTCAGGTTCTCCTCAAGCTCTGCCTATTAACCAACCTCTCCGAAATGAAATGCCACACCCGAAACAGACTCTTCCATTCCTACTTTCATTCACCCCGAAAGCCTGTGAATTTGATGGGAAGAGACTTGTTGATGTTTATTGGAGCTACCATCCTATATGGGCCGAATGGCCTCACACTGACTTTACCAAATGGCGCAAAGATTCCATGTTCACAACCAGTACGAACACGTGGAAAATGGTTGATGTGTCCTTTGCAACAAGATTCGAAGGTAGCAACAGTCTATCGGTCACGTCTTGAGCCTGAAACTCCGGCCACTGGGCGACTGTTGTCTGTTTATTACCTGTGGAAAACATTCATTGACTCATTCCGACCTTACCATTCGCCCAAGGATGATTTTCATTGTACGTTATTTTATGATACAGAAAATGACTTAATCTATCAAGACCGTTTTCAGAAGATTCTTGGAACACCTTGGCAGTTGAAATCCACCAATTTTTTGGTGGGTCCGGAAGGTGTAGCGTCATATGTTGATTTCAAATCTTGACTCGAGAACATGGCAGGGAATTGACTGATCACCACCAGACAGAGGACCAGAAGGTACTGTTCTTTTAGAGTATGTGGATGACCTTTGTATTGCGTCAACTACTTCTGAAATCTGTCTGGAGGTCACTGGGCAAACTTCATCGTTGGAAAAGAGTAAACCGATGCAGCCTATGTGTCTCTGGTCCAAGAACAGGCCTCGGCGGCTGCCCTGGGCAATCTTGATTTTCTACAACGCCAAACTGACCCGTAAACTAAGAGCTGGTGATTTTCATCCAGTCCTGTGGCCAGGAGCTGAGATGAGATCACCATTGACTTCACGGACATGATACGAGTAAACGGGAAAAGATACCTTCTGGTTATTGTAGACTCATTCTCATTGGCCGGAAGCGTACTGTGTGCGAGGGAGGATTCGACAGCAGTCATTATTTTGGCTCCAAGCTCTCCCATTGGCTTTACTTAAGGGGTTCCATTACTCGATCTCTCACATTCAGCATATTTGTCTCAACTGCATTCTCATGTATAAAGAATTTCTTCACAGGTACAGGAGGCTGCTGCAGCTGCACGTGATCCCCCAAAGGTGGCCTTTGATTCTCATGAGGAGAGGTCACATACATCTTGACATGACACATAGTTCCTGGACATGGTTCCCAGTCCAAGAGAGGGAGGTGGGGTACAGGATTTTTTGCTTCTAATTGTTCTCCTTATTTTTTGAAGGAGCATGTGTATGTCATACTCCTGTTGGGCGATCTCCAATCAGATGGATGTGGCTCCAATGACACCGCAATCTCTAACAAATGAGACACCACTGGCTTCCTGACCCTGTGTATGGTCCTCTGGTCCGTATAATCCATGATGACCAATCAGTGGACGATTGGTTTGGGATGACTACAGGCATTATTACAGTAGTATCTAACAATTGGCTGTTAATGGCGGAGCAAGATGCCAGCGACCTACTAAAGGTAAGTATTCTCAGTCGCCCCAAACTGACCACTCTACACCTCCGCTGAACACGTGAGTATGGATCTTCTTACAAACCTGCATGCTATTTGTTGGTGTGGTCTCTTCAGAGACCAAGAGAGGGAATGAAGACTGGGACATTTTAATCTTGTTTTTGGTTCATTACAGTGAAGCTTGGGTGTCCCAGAACTGACCCCTCTGCACTCCCGCTGAGCCTACAAATCATCGCAGTGAAGTGGGGCTACGCAGCGCTTCTTTGATTACACGCGCGAGGAAAGTTTTTCTTTGATGTATGTGGGCACGTCCACCTGTGCATGCGCAATACATACACGAGCACAGGGTTGCCGGGACATCTGGACGGTCGCTGGAGAGGGCGGAGCCCTGGGACCATCGCGGACCATCAAGCATGTAAAAGGCTGTCTAACTTGTGTGGGGTTGTTCTTTTGACCCAGAGCTGTGGTGGGGAGCAGCACTGAATTTGATTTATATGATGGGAATAAATATTCTGTGGAGAAACCCTGGGACATCTTGGTCGTCTCTTCGAATTTTGAACATGTCCTTTGTTAGGACGACAAGCCCGTTATAGTTTAATATAGATAAAAAATGTTATAGTCAGGTAGAGTCAGATACCAGGGCTTGTAGTCTAACAGTAGGAACAGCGAAGAACACCCTACGTCTGGAAACCATTTACTAGATTCCAGGCCTACGTCAATGCATCAGTCCGACTACAACGAGCCCGAGAGATCCAAATAACTACCATGACCCAGATGATTATCCAGAACTGCCTTGCCCTCGACAGAATAACCACAAAGCAGTAAGACAAAGTCTCTTTGCAATTGCTTGTTCATATTGTATCAGTTTTTGTAAGTATAACAGCATCGTCGTCATCCTTATGGCTGACATGTCACCATAAACACCCAACTGTCTGACTGAATAATCAATCTTAGTCTTGTGATTGGGTTGACATGTCAGCACGAATATTCAACTGTCCGACACTGTTCAATTACTGTTGGGTTGACATGTCAGCACAAATACTCAACTGTCCGACACTGATCAATTACTTTTTGCCCTGCAAATGACTGAATCGTATCTGTCCAAAGTCCTACTGACGACTGACAATCTGCGCCAGCCCATGAAAAGACGAGGGGGGGGGGGGGGGTCGGTGTGAAGTATGAATGTATTTTATGCTTGTTATTGTGTCTTTTCGGTTTATATAGTGTAGTCACTAGAATAGAATTTTGCATGACCTAGTGGAAACTTCCATCATGACACCTTTTAGTTAGGGGGTGTCATCTGAAACGACACCCCCATTTCTTTGTTCACTTCTTCCCGCCTTAAGTTTGTACCTAGGTCACATGACCCTTTGTTAATAAAACTAGCTCAACTGTTGGACGTAGGTAGGGATTCGAACTGGTCAGGCTGGGGGATGGACATTCTCCCAGCGCTGGCTTCTCTGACCCCTCCTTCAGCTGAAGTCTTTGAAAATCTCATCAAGCCGACTCTGCGTGTGCTACCTCTGATCCGAAGTCATTGAATGTATATGATTCTAAACCTGACATTTTCTGGTGCCGAGAATCCCGGGAATTCATTTCTGAATTACTCGGACTGCAGTGGACTGAAAGCCAAGATTTCTGACGTCAGCTACTCTTACTTTGAAAGAGAGGCCATTTTCGGTTGATCGCGGCCCGTTTGAAGAAGGAACCTGGCCGGAGAGAGGATGCACGCACAAGAGACGGTAGGGCTGTTTAAAATTAATGTATAACAAGGCTGGTAAAAATCCCATTTTTCCTCGTGAAAAAGTCGAAGAAAAACGTAGGAAATATTTGCATATCGTTGGGGAGTATGTATGTCAAAAAATAAAGGGGAATACACAAGATCTGCGGCGAATGTACACTTCGGCCATAGGTGACGTTCGTAAGGAAAACTGGTGACGCTGTTTAGACTAGGGGGTGAAAGAATCCCTCGTAAAGGATTTTTGGAGATTGTTAAAAATAAGGGAAACCTTCCAAAAATACAGCACCTAATGAGTAAAATGCGCTCGATAAAAGTAATCTTCATATGAAGTATATATATATATATATATATATATATATATATATAGAGAGAGAGATATATATAGAGAGAGAGATATATATATATAGAGAGAGATATATATATATAGAGAGAGATATATATATAGAGAGATATATATATAGAGAGATATATATATAGAGAGATATATATATAGAGATATATATATATAGAGATAGAGAGATAGAGATAGAGAGAGAGATAGAGAGAGAGATAGAGAGAGAGAGAGAGAGAGAGAGATAGAGATAGAGATAGAGATAGAGATAGAGATAGAGATAGAGATAGAGATAGAGATAGAGATAGAGATAGAGATAGAGATAGAGAGAGAGAGAGAGAGAGAGAGAGAGAGAGAGAGAGAGAGAGAGAGAGAGAGAGAGATAGAGAGAGAGAGATAGAGAGAGATAGAGATAGAGAGAGATAGAGAGAGAGAGAGATAGAGATAGAGATAGAGAGAGAGAGATAGAGATAGAGATAGAGATAGAGAGAGAGAGATAGAGAGAGAGAGAGAGAGATAGAGATAGAG